>NC_090732.1:41192411-41224911 GCF_036898095.1 Palaemon carinicauda | reverse complement strand
CATGGAAGTTGAGGGTTTCCAGAAGTATCCAGTAGGGATTGTTATTTGAGATACTTTTCCTAATCCCAGAATTTCCGGAAAAGATTAGAGTTTTCCCAGGATCCCGGGAGAATACAGAGAAATCCATGGACTTTTTTATAAAAAAATTCTTGTACAGTATTTAAGGAATGAAATATTGCAAAAGACTCATAGCATGTGATTATTTGATTATTTTTAAAGCATTGGCAAAGACATATCCACAATATATAAAGCAAAAAAAGAAACGTTCAGTGAAATAAACGAGCAGATAATCAAGACTGATTAAACACACAATCTTATGCATAGTTATTGCTTCTAGAATAACAATCTAAATTACTGTTTGTCTTCAAACCTACTCTGGAAGACGTAAACTTACATGAAACCTGCCTCTATGGCAGTTGTAAGAAAAAAAAACAAGAAACTATATATTCATATATCACTCTCTGGATAAAATAGCAAAAGTGGGAAAATAAATTTTGGCTTCTAGCTATTACTACAAAATACAAACTATTTTGAATTGAAATATGAATATAGAAAACAAATAATCAACACATTTATCACTTAGAGGAGTTCTAAATCTCGTGATGAACAGTACTACAGCTGAAAAAAAAACTTTCTTCTTCGACAGATGTAGGTGGTATAGATTCTAATGCAGTTGTTCAGTTATGCTCTGAGAGGAGATGCTGGATAACCTCCAAGAGATTCCACTGAGCTGCAGAACATCTGTATGTGTGGTTAGCAGAACAGGCGGGGAGAGGAGACAATTCCCCCAGAGTCTCTGTTAGAAGAAGTAGAAGGTCAGGGTAACATTCTACTTGGGGCCATTTCAGGGTTACTAGAGTCATCTTGATGTTTGGAGTGGACTGGATTCGGTTCAAGAGACGCCTTACCAGGCAGAATGATGGAAAAGTATAGACATCAAGGCCTTCTGAGTGATGCTGGAAGGTGTCCTCAAACACTGCTTCTGGGTCTGGTACCGGTGAGCAGTATATCGAAAGCTTCCAATTCAGAAAAGTTGCAAAAAGGTTGATTGTTGGTGAACCCCACAATGTCACGATCTTGTTTGTTCTCTGAGGATGCAAAGACCATTCAGACCCAACGATCTGCATCCTCCAGCTCAGTTTGTCTGCTGCAATGTTTTTTTTTTTTTTTGCCTGAAATAAAGCTGTCTGTCAGAGTGATCAAGTTGAGCACTACTACCTCATGGATTTCTACTGATAGCTGGCAAAGGTACAGGGAAACTTTGCTTGTTTATATATGCCACTATGATGGTGTTGTTGCTCAACAACACAACTGAGTGGCCGGTTAAAAGAGGGCAAACGTGTTGGAGCAGGAGGAGAGCAGCTCACAGCTCTAACACATTGAAATGACATCAATGTTCCTGGTCGATCTATTGTCCTAACGCTAGGTGTTGTAGGAGGTGAGATCCCCAATCTTCCTTCAGTGTGCCTGTTAAACAGATGAAGTTCTGGTGGGAGTGAAGTTAGGGTAACCCCTTTACAAGGTTAGTCTCATCTAGCCACAATTCCAGATTGAGTATGAAATCCTCCCCTATTGGAAATAACGATAGGAGAGGGTTGTTGCCTTGTGACCAGCATCTCTTCACCTCCCATTGAAGGGATGGAGACGACTGTTCCAAACGAGATGTTCAAGGGAGGCTAGATGTTCCAGCAACTTCTGCCAAAGATGTGCTAACAGATGGGGCTATTGAAGGAAAGAGAAAGCCAACTATCGAAAGTGTACCAGTCTGTCCCAAGATGGGAAGACTTTTCTCACAATGTGTCAATGTCCATACCTAAATAGACTAGTCTTCGTTTGGGCACTAGAATCTACTTTTCTCAATTCACCACGATACCTGGATTGTGACAAAACGAAAAAAGCCTGTCTTGGTGAAGAAGGTCATCCTTCGAGTCTGTCAAGATCAGCCAATTGTCTAGGTAATGCAGAAAAATACCATTGGCATGTACCATGCTGATACTAGGCTTAAAACTGGTGGAAATTTGTGGAGCTGTTGGGAGATCAAAGCAGAAAACTCTGAAAAGGTACCCTCTGCTCACTAAGACGAAATAAAGGTACTTCCTGGAGTTGGGATGGATTGGGATCTAGAATTACGCATCCTTTAAGTCAATCGTCATCATAAAGTCTGATGACCTGATTGCTTGCCTGATTGTGTTAGGAATCTCCACCTTGAACAGGGTTTCCAGAGCAAACTTGTTCAAGGCTGAGAGGTCTACGATTGGTCTTCAGCCTCCAAACGCCTTCTTTACAAGAAAGAGTTGACGGAAGGAACCTTGGAAGACGTTGTCGACCTATTAGAGGGCACCCTTCTCCAGCAGCTTCTGAAAGGTTGCCTGAAGTACTAAGTCCTTTGTTGATCCCAGTTAATAGGATGATGACGTCGTTGGTGGTTGAATCAGAGGAGGGAGAGAGTTAATGAGCAGGAGGCAGTACCCCGACTGAAGAATGTCCACAGTTCACGGTTTTGCTCGGCATCAATGACTGTCAAGATGCCAGAAAACTTCTAATCAATCAATCACTGTTTTGCCCCGTTTTACTGCCCCCTTGACCATCGGGGTTGTAGGTATCCTCCCACAAGTTGGTTAGCAGAAGGACTACCATCCCAAGTGGAAGCACTGGCCTCTCTTTCCTCCCACATTCGTTACACCCTTAACCAAGCCTGCTCTGAAAGAGCTGCTGCTGTTCTGTTCCACACCTGAAGTTGGAAGGAGTGACACAAGCGTCTTTCCTAGGTGCAGTCTTGTGTGACTGTTTATAAGGTGATGAATATTTTAATGTTTTGTTAAAAAAACAATTGTGAAGAATTCTGGTTTCTTGAAATTCATATTGTTTTAAAGTATTTACCAGTGAAATAAGATTTCCTACAAGGAGCAAAAACAATCTTGTGGTATTTAAAAAAAAAAAATAGTATAATAATTTCATACAGGTTACACTATATGTGTTAATGTTGTTCGTTTGTTGTAATTGATCAAAGCTTTTATTTTTCTAAGTTTATTGAAGTGGAGTTGTGATATTGATTAGTTTAAGTGGTGGTTTCATCTATAATCTTGACTGTGTAAAATAATATAAGTATTTCATAGCATAAAATTATTGTGAAAATATAGGCTAGGGTCAAAATGAAATATAACTGTAAATGTATGTGTTTATAGTAAATAAAGTAAAATATAAATAGAAGTTACCCCAAAGACCATGACACTCAGCCTGAGCAGGATGACTTTACTGCCTGTGCTTTTATCACAGAAACTTAGGAGTAGGACGAGGCTTGGGGAGGTTGTATGGAGCTGGTCTCTTTCCTGCATATTTTTGGTTCTGTTGTTGGTTCCTCCTATAGGCCAAAGACTTGAAAGGAAGGACTTTTTTTTTTTTTGTAGGGATAAAATCCTTTCCTCAACTTTTCTTGAAGTGAAATGTCCATTGCCTCCCTATTAGCTTTATCCACTAAAAAGGGGGAGAAAAGGGGATTTAACGAGGTCATTAAATAAAGACTTCTCTACATTGACCTTCTCCAAATAACAAGCAGCCAGCATTTAGTGCCTCATCTCTAATTTAGGTTTGACAAAGTTCTGTGAAAAATTGGCTATAACCAGATAGTCGACTGGGATCCCCTCTACAGCTCCCACTTCCCAAGAGAACATGACAGACACTAGATTAATCACAGTAAGGTCTGAGGGGCACTAAATTCTGCTGTCTTAAGATGGTCTGGAATGGAAAGAAAGCTGTCTCCCAAATGGTTGATACCTTCGTGAGCATCTCTTTTCTTAAGGAGAAAGACTTCATAAAATATTATAAGTTCTGAGTAACCTTTGAACTCTCTAGGATACACCACTTAAAAGGGGACTACATTTATTGGGCAGGGTAAAGTCTTTTTTGCAACATATCTCATGGGCAGGGTAAAGTCTTTTTTGCAACATATCTCAATGATTGATGATATCTTGACCATATTGGCCAAGAAGGGTATTTCTGGGCTGGGCACTCTCATTCTAACCACTGAAGGATCAAGCAAATTGTGGTCTAGAAGAAACCCCAGCCTCTGAAACTGCCTATGCCAAACTGTTTGGGAGATAATTGTACAACATTAGTACATCAGGATAACTTCTTTCAGGGTCAGCTGGAGGCATGCCCTCTGGAATTAATCTTTTAATTTCCCACCAAGATTCAGGGAATGCTGCAAGGTTTTCATATTCAACACCGAATGTAAACTCAAGACCTCCATATCAAAAAATATTTGACTCAGGCCAGAAGGCAATTCATCACAGGATTGCCAAGGGTTTCCCCAAAGGCCCCCTTTCTCAACATACAGTATAAAGAAATACATCCCTCCATTGACTCTCCTTCTGTCACCGAATCCAGAAATTTGGATTTGGAGGTTACACTCCCACTGGAGCTTGTTTTGGCACCTGATAACCCAAAAGTTCTGTCACTGCTCAATACACTGGTTGAGACAGAAAGAGAGTGGAAGGGGTGGAAAATCCCAGGAATGGTAGAACCTTGAGCCATATCACCATAGAGGGAATGGATTGAAGCCTCAACTATCTCTGAAATATCTGGGGAGTCCACAAGGGAAGCAAGTTACCCAAATCCTGGCGGTCCGGTAACATAACTAGTGGAAACCTGGGTTGCAGCTGACCTAGCAAGCTGACCAAACCTCAGAGTAGCACCAATACAATGCCTCCCAGGGAAGACCGAATTCTCTTCTGTCTGATACCCCCTAAGTAAGGCCTCCTATGAATCTCATGTGGTGGCTGATGCGGTAACGTCCCTGACTAGTGAACACCAGGCAGGGGTTCAAGTCCCGTTCAAACTTGTTAGTTCCTTTGGTCGCTGCAACCTCACCATTCTTGTGAGAAAAGGATGGGGGGTTTGGAGGAGCTTAGAGGTCAATCTGCTGATTCATCAGCAGCCATTGTCTGGCCCTCCTTAGTCCTAGCTTGGGCGCTTACCATATGTATATATGGTCAGTCTCTAGGGCATTGTCCTGCTTGATAGGGCAGTCACTGTCCCTTGCCTCAATTCCAAAATCTACAAACTGAAAGGGAGCTTGGTCCACCATGACCCCACTGCCAAAACCCCCTGTCAAATGTGATGCAGTCGGGTAGATGTGATCCAAGAATTCCTTACAGAGTAAATAATTACTCAAGAAACCAGCAACCTCAGTGAATCCTTTCACCCTCATTGAAAGAATATAAGGGCCCTGTCTCTCAAGCTTGCTGCTTGTGGAACCTTATTGTGCGCAAGCAGATATGATAGTTGATAGGGACCCAAACCCTATCCCTGAAAGCACAACAGTCACTATGATATCAAAATTGCTTGTGACATCACTTAGGTTTAGCTGGATTATCAGATCCACTTGGTTACATTTAACCTTGATTTGATTCATCTGTAACAAAAAACTATAATTGGAAAAAAAAAATGATAATTTCTAAAGAGAGGAGTCTACCTTCCCTTATTAGTACCCGAGTCTACTGTATATATATAGAGAGAAAATGACTAATCCATTCACCTATCAAGTAGATGGTAACCTCTTTAACTAGTCATGGGTAAGGAAAATGAGCCATACTCTTTTTTTCCTAACTACAAAGTAGTTTAAACCCATTGTTTACTAAGCCAATAGATAGGAAAAGGATAAACCATATTAATGTGTCTTAATTAAATAGTCTTCAAATAAAAAGAAAATATTTTTGGATATAGCTATTTGATTGAAAATATCAAACAGATAATGACCCCTTCAACGAATTGAAGGTAAGGAAACGGGGTCGTAAAGAGGTTAAACTCTTTTTCTTTGCTATATAGTAGAAGAACCTGTTACTTAAAAAGTCAATAGTTAGGAAAAGGCTTTCAAATGCATACAAGGTTAAAGTAAAGTAACCCTACAGTCCTCCAATACTTCTATCAAATGATATGGTAAGGATGAGGATCTATACATATGGAGGAAAAAGCTACACACTAGCCCCCCTCTCTTCTCTATATCTTTATTGAACCTTAGAAGAAGGTAGAAGACATCTACACTCTAAATATATTCATATGCAGTATTCACAACAATCCTTTGTATGTTAAAATACTACAAAATGAAGTTATTGAAATTTATGGGCTATTCACTTATTAATTATCATTTGTCCAATGATTAAAGTTAAAAGATTATAAAAACTTTTAGGGTCTATGAAACTAATCAAATCCAAATCTCTCTCTCTCTCTCTCTCTCTCTCTCTCTCTCTCTCTCTCTCTCTCTCTCTCTCTCTCTCTCTCCATATACAAAATCTGGATTTGTGTGTAGAACTAACACAACTAACCAAAAAACAGATCCTATCTATTGATTGTTCAACTTTAGGTTTCTCAAGAGTACTTAAGAATCTTTGGAGTTGTTAGTAACTCCTGTGTATATTGTTCAAGGGAATTATTTCTGGGCAATCATTCTCTTTGTCTTGTATCGATGACAGTATGTATTGTGATTCAAATAACCGTTATGAAGTGTGCAATTGGTCTCATTGTTCTTTTTATGGAAAAGTGTATTTCTTCGACTGCTAACCAAATTAAATTTTAAAGAGCAAAAGGAAACCTACTTTTAATTCACAGGGATATCTAGAGAAGACAAAGCGAGCTGATTGTAGCTTCATGATGACAATTATGATACACCAGCACCAAACTCCAATACAGCACTTAAAAATCATGTTTTGATGGTAATGATCTTCACAAGTTCTAACTTCATTAGCTTCTTTGGTGAAATTTCAGAAAGCCAGTGAGTTTTCAATAAAAGGTAGCATTGTAATTCTGAACTGACTGGTCATATTTCGAACCCTATCCAGATTTTTTTAAGTCTTCTGGTTCTAGTGTTTAATTAAGAGAGGGTTCTGATGGTGCACAACACATAGCAGATTTGGGATTCTCTCATAGAGCCTCAAATTCCTTATTTACTTTAGCCACTTCTGTTGCAAAACCCTCAAATTCCCACAATCCTAGCACATCTTTTAAACAACAGGATTGTGAGGCAGAAGATAAGAGTTAATAGCCTGGATGCTAATATCCCTCCACTGGCTGAAGGAAGTGCTCTAGAGCAACATCGTATTTCATATGTGGATGACATGTCTAATCGTCTGATTCCCTTTAAGCAAAAGTATCTAATAAAGTTTTGGCAAAACCTAATTGGTTGCATCATGTTTTGGATGGCAGTGCACATCATTTGCTCAAAAGCACAGCCACTAATGGCATGGGTTACCTCTAATGTGGTAAATATATGCACTATTACATCAACTGAAGAAATGAGTCCATTTAAAAAAAAAATGGCAACAGCGCCCATGCAAAGGTGTAAAGAAATGGGAAAACCAGTTATCAATGTCTTTTTTTTCTCCATATGAGGATGAAAAAAACTTAGAGAAAATGTCTGACTATGGTAAGGTATCTCTTTTCCAGTTGTAAATTACTGATGATAAATATCCCAGTTGTAAATTACTGATGATAAATATCCCAGTTGTAAATTACTGATGATAAATATCCCAGTTGTAAATTACTGATGATAAATATCAAGGTAAGGTCTGATGCTGCTTATTCTTTAAAGTCTTCAGAGATGCCTCTTATACAACAATTTATACACCTCAATTCTCCCATATCATTTACAATATAATCCATAAATTGTTATCTAAAAGGCAAACAAATGCTGGTAATTGTATTTCTTGTTTAGCGTTGAAGCCTTATATGCCACAAAGACGTTCTGACTTATATAAGAGTAATCATTTGCTAAATATTCTTCTAGATTGTTTTATTCTCCAGTTTCAAGCTAACACAGCAAACTCTTTAAATGCAGGGTTAGAAAGCCAATTTACCTAAGAAAAGCTATTTGTGGGGAATAAAGTGTTCTTGAAATACGCTCCTTTGCAGACTCTATATTAGATGCTATTGCTAGTATTTTAGAAAAGAAACTTGTAGACCTTCAGGTCTTAAATTTGGTTTTGGATTATTGGGCTTGTTTATTCGGTCCAGCAGTCTTCTCGGGTTCTATCATAAGTTCCAGAATCTAGGACCATTTCTTATACTTAAAAATTTGTGATGTCTATTTGATTCCCATGTCCTGGTCTTATACTCTGGAGTCAAGGGAGGACATGAACCATTATAGTAATATTGGTGAAAACGGTGGCTAACAAAATATCTGGCAAAATTAAACAATTCATGAGAGGAAATCATTTAAGGTCAAGATGTTTTGTTAAGAGGTATGTAGGACATAACTTTCATAAGCATACCTGGTTCGTACTCATAGATAGTCATGACCGTTCATTACTCGGTGGTGACTTATCTCAGTGAGGGGGGACATCTGGTAAGGCCTACTCATAAACCTCCAAGTCAGGCTGCTTGATAGGAGTAAAGGGGTATCTTTCTGCTCTAAAAGTCCTTATCAAAATGTGACTTCTCCTTATCTTTCCCGGAGAGGCTTCCTAGCCTCTCTAGAATCGGGAAGGAAGAACTGGAGTCCTGTTTAACTGGACAGGAAAGACTGGAGGTAAAATTTTTTACTTCAAAGTTGAGCTTTATTCTTAAGATGTCAAGTCCCCCAAGAATTTATGGGAAGTCAAGGTTCCTCTGACAGGGGAGGGGTTCTGAGTACTCATTATATTCTGTTGCTAAACACCTCTCGCACCGAAGTTACTATGGCACCCAGCAGAGACATCACTTATCAGAAAGGGTAATTTCCAAGTTTTGAAACTTTGGAAAATCTTTTGATAAAAGATTCCAAAACTAAAATACTTTTTTGTTGGAGTTGGCATCAGCTAGAAGAATAAGAACAAGCACTAGCTTCTAAGGTAAGCTTTGGGAACATAAGATGATGATATCTCTTTTGGCTACTTTGAGCTAAATTTTATTTTATGACTGAGAGTTTACCAGAACTCTTTCAAATCTTCTTTTTGGAAGATGTGAACATTACATCAGAAAACAGACATCCTTTTCTGGTTAGAGACATTCAGTTTATGTGGACAGAACTACGCACATTTGAGGTAGGGTTCCTAATTTATTTTGGGGGACTAGAATTCCAAATTGTCCTACTAGTATGTCCAAAAATCCAGTTTCTTTACTTGTTAAAAGTTTGGTCATGGAAGCTCACAAAGAACAATCTAAGTCTAATAAAAACCTTGATAATAGAAGTGCAGTTACATCACTAAAACTTTGCAGAAATCTTTCTTTGAAAGAAGTTTGGCATTGGCATATCGTCTCTTTCCACTAAACATTATCTTAAAGAGTCTTTGTTTATCAAGACTGCTGGGCTTTAGGTCCTATAGTGGCAGCTGTCAATGTGGTTTAATAACATTTCTGAGTTTAGTTAATCTATAATTTTCTTATCTAAAGAATTTTAATTATTTCTATGAACCTTTTATGATGGTCATATTGCTTCATCTTTACAACCTCTGTTTAATCAACATTTACTTACAAAATATTCTCAATATTTTCAAATTTTCTTCCCCTTCAATAAACACATGCCATTATTAAGAAATGGAACATTCTAGCATAAGTGGTAAGAAGCTCAGAACTGAAGTGCCTGAGTCTCCTTGTCCTTTTAGTTTTCTCTGTCATAATAGTTTAGTTCCAATGTTCTCCAGATTGCTTACCTACTACTGCGAATGAAGATCTCTTCCCTTAGATTTGTCAGCAATTATTGCATGGAGTGTTCAAGGGAATTGTTTTTGTGAGATCATGACCTGCATTCTCTTTGTGTATAATGATGATGGCAATACTGTGATTTGAATAGCCATTGTGAGTAATGCACATACCTCATGGTCCCTCTAATGGAAAAGTATGCTTCATTGGTTGGCAATCGAGATAAAAGTTCAAAGAACTAAAGTAGAGGAAGATCTACTGATGAGTCTGGCCTATTCTTTCCACGCATTCTCCTCTGTTCTCATACACCTGACAATACTGTGATTACCAAATAATTCTTTTTTGTTCAATGGGTTAACTACTGCACAGTAATTGTTCAGTGGCTGCTTTCTTCTTGGTAAGGGTAGAAGAGAGACTTGTAGCTATGGTAAGCAGCTCTTCTAGGAGAAAGAAACTCCAAATTAAACACCTATTCTGTAGTCTTGGGTAGTGCCATAGCCTCTATACTTTGGTTTTCCACTGTCTTGGGGAGGTGTTCTCTTGCTTGGAGGTACACTCGGGGACACTATTCTATGTTATTTCTGTTCCTCTGTTTTTTTTTTTTTTTTTGTAGTCTTTTTACTTTATACTGTATAAGAAAGATCTATTTTATGTTGTTACAGATCTTAAAATACTTTATTTTCATTTTTCATTACTGCTGTTGTATTTAATTATTTTCCTTATTTTGTTTCCTCACTATGCTATTGTTCCCTATTGGAGCCCTTGGGCTTGTAGAATCTTGCTTTTCCAACTATGGGTGTAGCTTAGCTAGTTACAATGATAGTAATAACAATAATAATTAATAATAATAATAATAATAATAATAATCCTAGTCTCTCTATTAGACAACTACATTGTGAGGCAGTCGGGTAGTCTGGATCCTAATAACCCTCAACTTGCTAAAATAAGTGCTCCTAAATAATCTCGTAACACATATTTGCATGGTGCAGCAGGTACAGTATCCTACATACCAGTTGTAAGCAAACCGAGAAATCAGCTGATTTTCTCATGATTCAACCTGCTGCAGGAAGATGAAGAAAAAGAAACCATGGAGGTAGACCTTGAAAGTGAGGAATTACTGTATTTTGTTTTCAAATCTTATGTAACCTTGTTGTTGGGAAATGTCCTAATAAGTCGGGTAAGGTACATTTGGAAGCTACTTATTCATCCAAATCTAAGGAAGTAGCTACTTCCAAGGCTGTTTTGTATCCCTCAGTTCTCAACTCAGGGTAAATAGAATCAATAAATTAGTCCTTGAACCTTCTAAAAGGCAGAGATGTGCTAATTGGTATACAGCTATTCAGTTTCCTAAGCTAGTTTCATATTTCAATTTGATTTCCAGTCTTGACCCAATCATTGCACCTCATAAACAGAAAATCTTCAAATTCAAGATTTACTAGTTGGTTGACTAGAGATCTAGTTTGTGGGTAATCAAGTAGAGATTGTTTTTGAATCAGTTTTCTAGGCTTATATAAGTTTCTTTCTTTTAATTGTCTTCCCTGCTGAAAATATTTACATTACTTCATAAAAAAGTACTGTGATTTAAATAACGATGTGATGAGTACAATGTAACACTGGTCCTCTCAAGGGAATATGTTCAAGTTCTAGAGTTCATGGTACTGGAGAATCTAAACTACATGGTGGTAAGCTGCTGCGTCATAAACAATTTTGTTAGTGATAGGACTTAGAACTCAACTTATTCAACTTCCTTTGTTATTATTCTCAGAAGGCCTGCAAGCCTTCTCGTGTGGGTGATAAGTTTGACTGGTTATTTACACTAACCTGACTTACACAGTTGGGTCTAGTATTCATCTTAACATAGTGTTCCCTCAATAAGGGTTCAGAATGTTCACTCCCACAGAGTCGAGTTCTTCTTGTAGCCTCAAATTCTTTTTAACTATCTTAGATTCTTCACATCCCTAGTCACTCTTTTAGAAATTTATCTTGCAAGGCAGAAGACTAAGTAGATAGTCAGATAGTCGGGATCCTTATTTCCCTCTTATTGCTAAAGTAAGTACAGTACTCTTAAGCAGCATTATTCTTAATTTGAGAATTGGTGTTTCATTAGCTAAAGCTGGCTGTTTGCATCCTGTTTAGGGTGACCGTGCAGTTTTGAATGCTTGTAAGTAGTGCCACTAACTCATCACGTTTAAATCAGTTAACTAAATACTTACACTCATGCCTTTATTACACTTTGAGCCTTATCATGAAGAGACAAAGTTTGTTGTTGGTTATTTATATTCAGTGAAGAAACATAGTTAACAACAGAAAGGAGCTTAATACACATATAATCCATCATTATTAATCATGTTCATATACATGCCAACCCTCCTCCCCTATGACTTATGGCATCAAGAGCAAAGGGATTACTTTTGACTTCAACGTTGAAAAGACAATGGATCTGTGGCCATCGGTGTTTGCCATTAACTGTTATATTAGCTATTTACTTTACAAGAGGTATAAGTCTATTTAAAGATTAAAAAACAGAAACATTTTTAACTTTGGGTAAATGTCAATAAACTGAGCTTCCAAAGAGAAGCAATTTGAACATCCAGTGGATATAGAAATACAAAATTTTATCAAAATTCTGTTATTCAGAATTAAACCAAAATAATAAAAACTTTGAAAAAGGAGTGACTCTTTGGATTTTAAATAAATGTGAATGTATGGGAACATTGCTGAAAGAATTAGCCATGGCTTATGCTCTACTATGAATGACAGTGCCCGTGATAACACAAGAAAGCTTATTCAGACTTCGATATTTAAATTTTAATATTTCATTGGCTTATATGTGTGCAGTATATTGATTTGAGACTATTTTAAAATACCCTTTAATAAATAAATATGTTTCTGCAATTTTACTTAATACTTTAAAGGGTGATATCAATAAAAGAAAATTAAAACTTTAGTTATTTTTATGGTACTATCAATCCAGGAAATTATGAAAAGAAAATGTTTATATCTTAGCACTTTCTGATAAGTGAATGCAGAGCTATTTTGAAATATGCAAATCTCTCTCTGTCTCTTTCTCTTTTAATGTACTTCATCAGTAATTTTGATGACATTAAAACATTCTAAAATTCTTTTATATTTCTATGAACCCTCTCTGATGTTCATATTGCTTCTCTCTTGAAGCTTGGCTATATTGACATTTATTTCTGAAACTAAAATAAAATCCCATTTCCTTTCCTTTCAATTGACCTATGTCTCTAATAAAGTAATAGGATAATTTAGAGGTCAATGACAAGAAATGATGTTTGGACCCGTAAAAACAAAAAACCTTTTCTCTTTAGTCTCAAAGTTGAACCTATTCCCTATCTTCTTGACATTACAATTCAGCGGAGAGGAGGGTATACATGTACTGTATATGAACATCAGGTAAGTAAAGAGTTGTTAAAGTGATATCATAAGAAGGGTGAGCATATATATAAACATTGGGTGCGCATAATTGTTAAATTGATATCAATATTACAAAGAATGGCTGCTAATTTTACTTTCGTTTAGTCTTCAAGTCTTTTATACCTCAAAGACTTTTTGACTGTAGTAAGTTACCTAACTTATTTATAAATTTTATTATCATGCCCTCCTTTGAGCCCATCATTATGACTAATAAAAAAAACTTTGCATATATCTGTACTGTAAAGCCATTTAGGTTGTTAAAGACTCCATGTCACTATCCACTTCGTTTTCTGACCACCGGATCTGACCATAATTTTTTTTACACATTGAAAAGTAATGAAGAGCAGAGACTAATATATTTAATGTTCTTATGTTATGATATCTTTAATTCAAAGAGTTTTCTTTTTTAAAAAAAAAGTGCACACGTTTTCATTAACAAATAAAGTTATAGGAAAAGTATTTCTTTATCAAACAACCAAATACATCTATGCAGGTTGGGAAGTTAAAAACAGAATGTCCCTGGCCTTTGTGCTCCGTGAAGCACGATGCATAATAGTGATTTTAAACACTACTGTAGCGGATACGGGAAAGAAATATAAAAAGCCTTACTCAGTAAATTTGTATATACAAAATGACAAATTCGAAGATAATTTGTATTTTTCCTAACCATACAAACCTTAGCTATTTACATTGGGTTTACCTTTTAGGGCAGCTGAAATGGCGAGCCATTAGAATTTAACGAGGGTGTATTAACCCCGCGCTAGTTAGCGGGGGGGTAGGGGAGTGGTAGCTAGCTACCCCTACCCCCCCCTCACACACAGATGAATGCTCACTTTCACTTAGAGGTAGGACTTGTCTTGGGGGACAGGGCTGGCAGGCAAATATGTGTAAATAGCTTAGGTTTGTATGGTTAGGAAAAATACAAATTATCTTCGAATTTGTCATTTGTTCTGTAACCGAAATACAGACCACGCTATTTACATTGGGTGACTTATCCCTTAGGTAGGGTGGAAAGTCCCCAGCCATACTGGCTTTGGCTTTAACCGGGGACTCAGAATCCGAGTGAGTCGCACTCGAGAAAAGGAGTCCCTGCACCTCACAAGTTCCTTGCTCCGCAAGGAACCGTATGGCCTACATAAGCTTGTGTGTGAAGGAAGAAGTGTGACCCGTCCTAGGCAGTTGACCTGGAGTTCCAGAAGGAACTCTGGGTTTGGACGTTCCCAATACCACCTCGTCAGGGTATGGGGGACGCGACAGTATTGACTCAATACTCGGAACACAAGGAAGTATGGTTTACCTGCAGAGGTTCGAGGTCAGCTATGCAGAGACCAGGATGCTGCTTCCCCGTAGAGGGGATGATGAAGAAAGAAATAAGGGCCAAAAATACTTCTTTCGTTCATGCAGACTAAAACCTGATAACAATGCCCTCAACCTTCTGCTACCTGTCCAAAAAGGAGCCTGAGGTTAGACCAGCTGTTGTGTAGCCACCACAGAGCGATAGAAAACGTATCGAGACTCCTGTGGGTCACGCCCTGCATGAAGTGGGCTGCGAAGGTCATTAGATGCTTCCAGACTCCAGCTTGTAGCACCTGCGTCACAGAGTAGTATTACTCGAAGGCGAGGGACGTTGCGATGTATCCAACATCGTGCTGTAGGGCGACGTGACGGGGGAGGGTCTGGAGACAGGTCGAGATGAATGTCCTTGAGTCCGGGCTGAAGAGGTATACTGGTGACTCTCCCCCGTGTCCTCCTTGTGCTCCCAAATCGGCTGCAACTGAGGACAAACTGCAGCTGTTCCCAAAGCTAACCTCTCGATTCCTTTACTGGCAAGAAAGAGAAGGTCTTGGGACATCAGATACAGAATGGAGACTCGAAATCTTGAAGGAATTAGACCGAAGGGCCGGGACCCCCAGATTCTGAGTCTAGCCAACAACTCAGGAGCAAACCTGAATGTTGTCTTCCCCCCTTCCTTAGAAAGGGCGGAGTCGTACGAGACCAAGAAGATTGCTTACACATTGGCCGTGTCCAGAGTGAGCAGGAGACCCAAGGCGGAATACAATCCGAGGCCTGTCGTAAAGGGTCTTGAGAAGATCTCTTAAGGGACTAAAAAGTCCGAGCCATGCTCCAAGTTGGAGGTCTTCCTCCGACTAGGGCAGGGACGATCGTAGCCTCGCATGAGCGAGGAAAGATCCAGCGGGCAGGAAAAAGTTATTCCTTTAAGCCTGAAGGTCAGGGAAAAGCTGAGCGACAGGCTTCATTGCCGAGAGCGGAAAGGAGTTTCCTCCCGCCGAAAGGCAATAAGACCGTTATTGCTGGAGAAGAGGCCTCAAGGGAAGAGGTATATCTCCCACGGCACCAACCACCGAAGACTCTTCACTTTGCCTGGAAGACCCCTGCGGATGACTATCGCAGATGACGCGACCTCCGTACCGCGACTGTAGCGGGTTGTCTCTTCTTGAGGAGGAGGCGTAGTGTCTCCAGGCATGAAGCCGAAGCGACGCCCCGGTTTGGGAGAGATGTTGCAGTGTGGTTGTTTGAGTAGTCTGCGCCGTGGGAGAAGCTCTCCCGGGAGTTCCGTCAGGGGAAGCAGAGGGTCCAGAAACCGTTCTGCGTATAGTCCCAGTGGAGCTCTCCCATTGAAAGGTTGACAGACAACCTGGTCTTGTTGAGACCCATTCTCCACAGACAAAAAGGAGGGAAGACGCAGGCGTCGAAGTTGTCCCAGCATCACCGGAATGAATCTTGCCAGAGTCTCGGGGTCTGAGACTGGGGGGAAGAACAGCGGAAGCTTGAGGTTCCAAGCTGTCGCGATCAGGTCCCCCAGACCATGACTTGCTGGTTACTCAAGGTCAAAGACCCCCAGGTACACTCTCTCTACGAGGCTCTGCTCAGATAGTCGGAGAAAACATTCCTCTGCCTGGAATGAGAGAGCCGATGGTGGTATTGAGAGTATCTCAATCATCCCGGTATCTCTACTGCAAGATGTGAAGGTGTGAAAATGCGTCCCCTGCTGGTTAGAACACGCCAGAATCATGAAGTCAACGCGCAAGGAGCGACTCGGCAGGGGCTGTAGGATCTGTAGAGGGGCCAGACTACGGCCCCTAAGCCTGCCTGAATGATGGAGAGGTATCCTTCAGGTCTTGACCATAGGCCTGGACCGGAACATGCCCCGCCCTCCCCCCCCCCCCCCCCTTTCCTTTGACGAGTCCGAGAACAGCATCAAGAATGTGGGGAAAGGACGAGAATATCCACTACCATCAAGAGGTTCCATAGGTTAACACCCATTGCAGGTCTAATAGTTCCGCTGGTCCCATAGGGGCCAGGAAGTCCGGTTAAACGTTGCTTGAAACCACCGGAACTTGGACCGCCCCACATGGAACTTATCCTGAGGCGACTGTTCGGACTATAGACGGGTCAATGAGGAAAGGAGAACTAGGAAACGTTCCAAGGTAGGACTGAAAGCTCTGCTTGACTGAGAACAGGTACTGCGACTCTCCTCAGTCTTGCCACAGTCAACTGAAAGGAAGGCTCGGAGGATGTGGCAACAGAATCTGGCGTCCCCAGGTCAGCCATCCAAGTGCCGACCAGAACCGACGTTGCTTAACCTCGCTGGACGGACGAGAAGCGGGGTTTCCAACGTGGTAAGGCCGTTGACTCAATATCATGGCCAGATACTCCAGATGTTGAGGCAGAAGAAGAGAAGGCTCCAAGCAAAATACCATGAACCCACACTCATGGTAAGCATCCGGAAGCTTGTCCCGGTGCTGAAGAAGGTCGAACCCGAGCCTACCGGAGTTGACCAGCCCTCCAAAAAGCAAAGGAGGCGGAAGACTGCACCTGAGCGGCCATGAGGAAAGCAGGGAGAGTTCTCTGGGGAAAAAACCTGCTATGCCACGGCGGGATAGCCACACTGCATCATAAGCAGGAATACTTGCAGTCTAGGCTGAATTCCACGAGCTCCCTGGAAGATGGATGGAATGGAAACTGAAAGTACCCGTCCTTCCGATCCAGGGTTTAAGGAGTCCTGTCGCCTCGTTACCAGTCTGATCGATTCTGCTGTTCTACGCTGGCCGAAGTTTGTTCGACAAACTTGATCAGGGCTGAGAGGTCGACTACGGAACTCCCCTCTCAGATCCTTCCTTACAAGAAAGGATCGACTGAAGAGGCCGGGGGTGAAGCCGTCGATGATCCTATGGAGGACCTTCGCCTAAGGTATGGATCATTCTGCCCAACCGGGCAACTCTTGCCGACGCTATGGCATAGAGGTTCAGAGACACTGAATTCGCTGACAGAGACGGCAGGCGCGATATCCTTGGCTGATCACAGAGGTCGTGCGGGAATGGGCATCGGGAAGCTGTCATCCGGATGAGTAACCTTACGCATCCTCCCAGCGAGAAACCTGCAATCCTAGAGTTCGTGAACTCTGCCACTCCTTTTAGGACTATGGCCCCCCGGGGGAGCCTCCCGTGCCATCTGTTTCTGACAGGAGGAAACTGCAATTGGACACCTTGTCTCAGTTGTCGTAGCCGATAACTTAGGACGACGTGGTTGAAAGAAAAGGGCGCTGGAGCCCTGCAGAGTCTGGAAGAAAGCGCCTTGGAGGAGTGAAAACGGAAGTCGATTTCCTCCGCACAGCCGCTGTCTAAGTCTCTGTCCTTGGGCACAAACAAACTCTTCTCAAGGATGGAAGGGTGTCTGAGGTTGTCGACCTCCACAAATGAGACACCCGAAGGAACCCCTCAGTCAGCGCGTCCAGATGGTACAACATCGAGCTTGTCCGCAAGTTAGATACTTAACGACGAAAGGCCAAGGTGCCTGAGCCCGAGAGGAGGAAAGTACACATGATCTTCCTGTAGCTTCCTTGAACCAAACCTCGGGCCGTAACCGAGGAGGGAAAGGACCTGGTAAGCCCCCAGAGGAAGGGGTAAGCAGTCACGCCTTGGCCGATGGAGAAATCTCGACCGGAAAGCCCCCGCCAAAAATCCTTCCAGGGAATGACGGGGAAGGGCTAACCCAGGTTCTGGAAAGAGGAGTGTTGCTCAGACCTCCCTGAAGTTTCTTCCTATTCTTGCTAGTGCCATGCTCTGCGTTTACGGGGTGAGGCCGTATTCTGGAAATACGCTCCAGAAGAACTCGCCAGGCTGGCCATGCTGCGAAAACCCCAATGGGAATCGTGGTCGCAATCGCTCTGGAGCTCGCGCGATGGTAATTCAAAGATTTGCGCGTGGGCGAACGTGGAAGCGCCCATGCGCGGTCACGCAGGAACGCAAACGAAGGTGAGCGAAGGAGTGCAGAAGGAGGGCGAGCGTGGTAGGAAGGGCAAGAGCTGGTGGTCGGCGAGCGATAACCCATAGACGAGCAATGGATACTGCAAGAATTAAGCCGACGTTCGTGCGAAGAAACACTGTAGGTTCGAGCGATGGAACACCGTCGGTTCGAGCGACGGAACACCGTCGGTTCGCGCGACGGAACACCGTAGGTTCGCGCGACGGAACACCGTAGGTTCGCGCGCGGGCGAACATTGGAGAGCATGTGCGCGGACGCGCATGAGCGTAGACGTGCAGGCACGTGGGCGTGCAGACGAATGATCACGCGGGCGCGCAGGCGAGCGGTCGCGCGGGCGCGCTGGCGAGCGGTCGCGTGGGCGCACAGGCGAGCGGTCGCGCAGGCGAGCGGTCGCGCGGGCGAACGGTCGCGCGGGCGCACAGGCGAGCGGTCGCGCAGGCGAGCGGTCGCGCAGGCGAACGGTCGCGCAGACGACCGGTCGCGCGGGCGCGCAGGCGAACGGTCGCGTGGGCGAGCGGGCGCGCAGGCGAGCGGTCACGAGGGTGGGCAGGTGAATGAGCGCGAGTCCGAGGGGACGAACGCAAGCGTTAGCGCGATGGCGAGGAAGACCGCTGGCGATGTGGATCAACAGGCGATCGGTGGCTAGCTGGTGAGCGCTGACGCGCAGGTTGGCGATGGCGCGTTGTGGCATGCCGACGCGTTGGCGAGCGATGGCGAGCAGCATGCGCAGGTGAGCGATCGCGCGATGGCGAGCAGCATGCGCAGTTGAGCGATCGTGCGATGGCGAGCAGCATGCGCAGGTGGGCGATCGCGCGATGGCGAGCGATGGCGAGCAGCATACGCAGGTGGGCGATCGCGCGATGGTGAGCTAGTAGCTGGCGAACCATGTTCCTTCAGAAGCGTTGGAGAACGTTGGCGCGCCGGCTGTAACACACGCGGGTTATCCGGAGATCGCCAAGAGACAGGTGATCGCTGACGTGTAGAACGCTGTTGAATAGGCGATACTAAAATCGCCTGTGGCCGCTGGCGAGCAGGTGAACGCTGGCGAGCAGGGGATCGCTGGCGAGCTGATGATCGCTGGCGAGCTGATGATCGCTGACGAGCAGAAGGCAACGCGTGGAAGCCTGCGCATAGAAGAGGAGTCCTTGACCCAGACCTGAACCGAATTTCTAGATCGCGAGGGCGAACGTGGGCGCACAGGGCGCGTAACAGGAACCAACAGGAACAGCAGGGATGATCATCATGAGAGCGCTGACAAACAGGAGAGCGCTGGCGAACAGGAGAGCGCTAGCGATCAAGAAGCGCTGATGAGCAGGAGACCGCCTGTGCGCTAACACTGAGCAGGAGCAGGAGAGAACACAGCAGAAGGGCGCGCAGGGGAACCCTGACACGCAAGGGAAGAACTCCCGTGGGAGGCAACCCTTTGCCCGAAGGGAACGTTGTCCGTCGGGAGACAGATGTCCATCGGAAGACCGTTGCCTGTCCGCCGGGAGACTGATGTCCGTTGGAAGACCGTTGTCCGTCGGGAAGACCGTTGCCCATCGGAAGACGAGATCAGACTGCTGTCCATCTGCACCAAGGCGGAAGAACAAGAAGAAGGAGTTGTAGGCTGCAAACGGAGATTCAAAAAGGCGCCTCTTAGCACCCTTATAGGGAGATGAGAGGCCCTTACGACGAGGCGGACGGTGGGCCTTACGGCGAAGGAGGCCAACAGCAACAGCACCAGAAGAATCCTCCGAAGAGGAGTCTCTATGATTGTACTCTCTCGCGAACGAAAGACAAACACTTCGTAGAAGAGACTGGTCAGCCCATGACCTAAAAGGAGCAATCCTCCGAAGAGGGGCTCCTGCAGTTGCCCAGCCCCTTGAGCGAAACTGCAGGTGTGACCGCTCAGCACGAAGAGCATAGTCGCACGAAAAAAAGGCAAGAGAAGAACCCCCCAAAAGGGGAAAAACTCAAGCCTGGACAGGAAAAACTTCCCTCGGAAGGAAAGTTACCCGCCCAAGGAGGCAAGCCTCCTGAGAGTTCTAAAATGAACTGGAGAGCTGTCCGTCGTCATGGGAGTACTTCCAGTAGAAGGAGACACGCCCCTGACGAATATACAAGGGGGGAGGCAGCAACAGCAGAATCCCCAGGCCTCAACAAGACAGCTCACACCGTTGCCATATTACAGAAACGAACTAGATCGGTAACTGTAAAAAAATAAAACAAAAATCATTAGTACACATTCATTCCCCCGGGAAGGCTCCGAAGAGGAATCCCGAGGGAAAGGAAACAAGAATTACACAACAGGCACGTGCCCTCACAACCACTTACACTCACGGAAGGAGAGCTGTAACCAAAACAGAATTATAACAATTATAATTATGAAACTATGTAATTATGTAATTTAAAAATGAATGAACACTAAAGAAAGAACGAAAACCCCGAAAGGAATCGTTCTACAAGCTGAAAAAAAAAACAACTACAATTAGATTCATAAACTAATTGAGATAAACGTATGGCGTAGCAACCCCCCCACACGGAAAGGAAGCTACAAGGGCGTAGTAACACGTAGTAAAAGGGTGAACGACCTCAAGAGAGAGAGAGAAAGACCGAAGTCAAACTCGATCGCAACCCATAAAATTACGCCGTGGTGGCCTAACTGCCGAGGATTCCACGTAGATATCGTACACTACACACACAACTCTGAAAAGGAAACTTACTGATTTCTATACTCAAATATATATACAAACATGAAAACATGTTTACCTGTACATATATATTGAGTAAAAGAAAAGTAAGCGATTAAGTAAAGACAAAACAAACAATGGCTGCCAAGAGAGGACCAAGACAGAGACGTCTGTCACAGTCCGAGCCAAAAGTGAAAGTGAGCATTCATCTGTGTGTGAGGGGGGGGAGGGGTAGGTAGCTACCACTCCCCTAACCCCCCCCCCCCCCCCGCTAACTAGCGCGGGGGTAATACACCCACGTTAAATTCTAATGGCTCGCCATTTCAGCTGCGCTAAAAGGTAAACCCAATGTAAATAGCGTGGTTTGTATTTCGGTTACGGAACAAATCTGCTTTAAATAATATCAATACAGGTAAAATTGTGAGAAATACTGAAAAAAAAAAGAAAATGAGGATTGAGTATTAAGGAATGAGAAAAGGAATGAGGAAAATACAGAATAAGACAGGGAATAAGGGTACAAGGAATAATCGTAGACAAATGAATATTAAAAATAGGAGTAATAGAAATTAAATAATAAATAAAAAGAAAATAGAAAAGCTTGGAGAATAAAAGATTATATTGTACCAAAATGGAACAAAAGTTTTGTCTTTCCACTCTAGTTATTTAAACTACAATGGTAGAGGGAAACTGGGAAACTGTTAAAGCAGAAATTGAACATAACTAAATGATATACAGTATATCAAACGAATTGATGAAATCTAATACTGTAGTTGAATTTCAAGGATTTTGGATTCAGAAGAGAATAGAATGACATTTAGTAGTAGTTTATTTGGTTTATAGTTGATTTAAAAGTTTATTAAGGAAAGGTAGAAAAAATAGGAGTGAGAGCTGTACTGTAAAATTACAGAAATATAACCTACAGTACATTTTGTGGACTACGGAAACAATGTATTGAGTTATTTAAGCTGTTAGTTCACCACATGTAGGCAATGGTCAGTTGGTTATGAGAGGTTATGAGCTGACTGACTTTGTGGCACCAATATTTTGCAGTTTCTTATCTTCACGGTGGTCTCTGTTACCTATCACCCGTGAAGATCGAGGACTACCTGTACTTTCTGCAATTTACTTTTCAACCATACATTTTCATCTCCACTTACCAAGCTGTTCATGGCCCTTAACAGAGTTGAGAAATGTAACTCAATAGCATTATTAAAGTACTTCATGATTACCGTATATCAACGATAAACATTTTAGATTTAGGAATTGGCCTATTGATACCATATTTTTACTTTACTGCACAGTGTTGAGTAGTTTAGCATATGTAAAGCATTAAGTCTGTACATTGTATGAATACATGTTACATTTTTTATCACACTACATATCACATAAAGTACTGTATAGACATCTCATGCCATGATACACACACATGTTATCACAAACTGCATATAGAATATTAATATGTTAAAAAATCACTCTATCATGGAAAATTTAAGAGCTTAAGCGGTCATGCATTACAACAACAAAAATTAGCTCACGGTATACAAATATATAAAAGGGTAATCCAACAGGGCTTCTATACCAAAAAAAAAATGTATAAAAAAAATCAATAGCTCCAGTAATATGCAGATAAATGTGATGCAGTCAAAAGGGAAAGCTATACATCAAAACAACACAAAAAGCTGGATGATGATACTTTAAAAAAAAATACATTTAGCAGTAATCAATATGGCAATTAACAGGAATTTAATCAAATTCATGCAAGTAATTAATTCTGTTTAGATAATCTTTGAATTAACATACCTTTGCATGAATACAAGAGGATAATTGCACCATAGATGATGAAGTGAAAAAATCAATATCACTGAAACTTCAGTACAGTGTGTTATGTTTGATCCTGTTAAGTGGAATAACACTAGATACTGATATCTAGAATAACAGATCTGCTTAACAAAGAAATAATACCATCATCAATTTCATCTGAAGATTTTCATAAGGCATTACTGGTCACGAGTTAAAATAAAAAACGTGAAATTAGTTTACACCTCAAAATGTTTCGTTAACTTTTACAACTTGATTTTTCATCATGGAGCTTATCAGCTATTGCTTAAAATCTAATATAGGTAACATACTCTTATAAATTAGAGTTGATTTAATCATTATAGAATACGTAGAGATAATGTTTTTGAGCAAAACCTGTCCCATAATCTCAAAAACCAAATACAGTAATAAGTTGGACTAAAGTGGGCTTTAACCAATTCAGTTTAGAGCAAAATCCAACAAATGGACATCTTTTTTAATTCATTCATTCATATATTCAGCTATATATGCTTAAAACATAAATGTCATTATGAAATAAGCACAAATAATTTGTAGAATACCAAATTACTTGAAATGAAAAGCCATACTGTAAACAAAACACTTAGCATGTAATAAACATGAATATTAATCACTTGGAAAAAATGGAATCAAGTTATATTTAATACATTTATTAAATAAACTACACAGCCATTTAACATAAACCCCTCTCAGCCTTATTAAACTTCACTAAAATTTGGCATGAAAATTAGATATGCTGTATATCTTAGCAATCCATATTTGCCACGGTTATATAAGCAAATGAGGAAACTTGGTGGAGTAACGAGAACTTTGAGTGTTGAGGAAATGTCCCCTTAAATTTCGATAGAGTCACTGGCAGCAAGGTGACGGATTGGGTTGAGGCGAGAGACAAGTTGTCTTTTCGGCATTTACTCCTGATGCCTGGTGGATAATCTTACTAGAATTTGTGTGGTCTGAAAGGAGTCACTCACCTTAGTTAGATAGGCACTGTGCATCACACGGAACTAGCTATCCTTTGATGAATCTAGCCAATTCCTCTATAGATTTGGTCAGCTAATGGAAAGAGAAAATGACAAAATGGAGGACCCCAGTCCTGGGCATAGTAGAGTGCTAAGAATCTCCCGGTTTATAAATACTAAAGAAAATTGGAAATAAGTAATTGGGATGTTAGTACCATGAATAAGATTGGGAAGTTACAGCAAGTGGAGAATCAATTTATGATAGATAGGTTGGATATCTAGGCCCGAAGTGGTACACGTAAAGGGATTAGTAAGGAAATCTTAGACAAAGGCAAAATATATGAGAGAGAGAGAGAGAGAGAGAGAGAGAGAGAGAGAGAGAGAGAGAGAGAGAGAGAGAGAGAGAGAGAGAGAGAGAGAGAGAGAGAGAGAGAGAGAGAGAGAGAGAGAGAGCGAGAGAGAGAGAGAGAGAGAGAGTGATTAGCCTTTTAAAAGAATGGGGATTAGAACCAAAATAACTGGAAACCACCAGAAGATTGTATGAAAGGACATCTGCTAGGGTAAGAAAAGGACAGTGTTTGACAGAGGAGTTCATAACCACTGATGGGGTTATAGAGGGTTGCCCACTATCACCACGCCTCTTCAACTTATACTTGGAATGGGTAATGAGAATGGCACTTGGAGATTATGAGGGTGGCATAGATATGGGAGGGACAAAAATATCAAACATGAGAAATGCAGATGACAGTACTTTTAGCAGAAACTAAGGAGGAACTTCAGAGTGTGTTAAGGATGGTGGAGGAGCAGTGTAATAGGAATGAATTAGTGATAAACAGAGAAAACCAAAAGTATGAAAATTGGATGCCAGAGAGAGGCCTTAGAAATACAGTTATCAGAGGGAGAAGTGGAGAAAGTCAATGAGCTTAAATTTTTGGGAGTGCTTTTCACAGCAGATGGAAAGATGGAAAGAGTAATTCAAGACCAAATCTCAAGTGGCCAGAAAGTATTTGGAAGGCTGAGAAGAATCTGGAAAGATGGAAATATATCCATTAAGTTGAAAATTAGACTATTGAGAGCAATAGTGATTCCCACTGTGATATACGGTGCTGAATGTTTGGTACTGAAGAAGAGGGAAGAGAAAAAGTTACTAGCCTTTGAAATGAAATGTCTGAGAAGAATGTGTGTTGTAAGATGGGAGGACAGAATTACGAACGAGAGAGTGAGAGAAATGGCTAGTGTTGAGAACACAATTCTGATTAGAGTGAAGGATATTCAGGAGAAGATGGCTTGTGCATGGACAGAGGATGGAACAGGACAGATGGCCAAAGATAGTGCTGCATGGACGAGTGGCTGGAAACAGACCGAGAGGACGACCAAGATATTCCTGGGTGAAAACATCTAAGAAAGCAAATAAAGGCGAGGCTTTTCAGCAAGTGGCACAGATGACACTGGATGGGTATCTCTAGAAAAAATGGTGACATCAGATGCAGGACCTAACCGGAGAATTCAGGTCGGGATTTAGTGAGTGAGAGAGATTTTATATATATATATATATATATATATATATATATATATATATATATATATATATATATATATATGTATACATATATATATATATATATATATATATATATATATATATATATATATATATATATATATATATATATAACTATGTATGTATGTATGTATGTATGTATGCTTGATGGTACACTCGGGCACACTATTCTATCTTATTTCTCTTCCTCTTATTCTATTGAAGTTTTTATAGTTTATATAGGAGGCATTTATTTTAATGTTGTTGCTGTTCATGAAATATTTTATTTTTTCTTGTTTCCTTTCCTCACTGGGCTATTTTTCCTGTTGGAGCCCCTAGGCTTCTAGTATCCTGCTTTTCCAACTAGGATTGTAGCTTGGCAATTGATAATAATAATGATAATAATAATAATATACTGGTGTATATATATATAAATAAATAAATATATATATTTATATATATATATATATATATATATATATACATATGCATATATATATATATATTATGTATTATATATATTATACTGTATATTATATATATACATACATATATATACTGTTTATACATAAATGCATATATATACATATATACATGCCTCTATATAATATATATATATATATATATATATATATATATATATATTTATATATATATATAATATATATATCTATATATATATATATATATATATATATATATATATATATTTAGGAAGAACAGATGGAGTTGGAAGAAAAGGGGTAGGAATGATGATGACACCAAGAGCAAAAAAGGTATTAACAGAGTGGAGAGCTGTAAATAGTAGATTTTTACTTGAAAAGTTTAAATCATAGCAGTGCAATACGAGTGCTATAGTTTGCTATACACCAACAAATAATTCCCCTGAAAAAAAGGTCAAGATGAATACTATGAAGAACTGCAGAGTGTAATAGATGAGATTACAGAGAGAGATATGATAACTGTGATTAATGACCTCAATGCTAAAGTTGGAAGAAATAATCAAGGGATAGAGAATGTGATGGGTGTTGAGGGTCTTGGCAATGTTGCAAATGAATATAAGGCCCATTGTCTATATGTTTTGTTCAGCAAACAATCTTGTTATTGTAGGTACTCTTTTCCAGCATAAGGCCATCCTCACATATATACATGGACTTCACCATGTGGCAATTACAAAAATCAAATAGTTCTCATAGCAATTAATAAAGAGAGAAGGACGACTCAGAGAAATGTAAGAAGCTATAGAGGCACAGATATTCGTAGTGATCACCAGCTCCTCATTACCACACTGAAAAACTGAAAGCAACCAACAGAAATGTAGATAGAATACCTACGTTTGATACAGCTAAACTTCTAGAAGATGAACACAGAGAAACATTTGCAATACAGTATAGAGTTTGATTTGCAGTCTTAGAGACTTTAAGAGAGAAAGAGCAGACAATCAACGACGAATGATGTTATATTAAAAACATTTATCAATCAGTTGGTAGAGAAATTTGGGGACACGCAGTTACAAGGAGAAACCTGTAAGTATCAAAAGATCCTTGGAATACTACAAAAGAGACAAAGACAGAAATTGATTGTTGAAAGTTTTTGAGGAAGTAATGAAAATTACAAGGTGGAGCATGCTAAGCATTTAAGCATTGATAGTAAGGTTAAAAGAAAAACCAGGAATAACTGGAGATAATATTTAGACAGTGAAGCAGATGAGACTGACAATGCTATGAATTCACGGAGTGGCATGATGTAAGAATTGCTCAAAGAATTATTAATAAAATCTCCAGGGAAGCAAAGAAGAAACATATGCCAACAAAATGAGAGATGGGTCTCTCATAACAACAGAAGATGAAGAAAGGCAATGTTGGATGGAACACTTCAGTGAGGTCATGAATAGAAGATACGAAAGGAATAATTTGACTGATGTACCTGAAGCTGAGGAAGACCTTGATGTTCCCATTAATGAATTTAGTGCGTTAGAAGTGAAAGCTTTCATTAAAAAAACTTGGGAGAAAAAGCCCCTGGATACGATGGAATAACTACTGAGATAATGTTGGCCAAAAAATGAAGTGACTTCTAAAATACCTCCAAGATTATTTTGTAGAATGTGTCATGAGGAGGCAAAATCTGATAAATGGGAGTTAGGAGTGTTGTTGAAAATAAAAAAATTAAAATCTGACTGACTGCAATAATCAAAGATGCATCACACTTACGTCGCTTGTCATGAAAATATATAGTATGCTTATTCTAAAGAGACTAAGGAGAAAGATTGATGAAAAGCTGAGAGATGAACAAGCAGGATTTAGAAAGGGTAGAAGTTGTACTGACCAAACTTTCATTTTAAAACAAGTGGTACAGCAATTACGTAGAATAAAGAAATCCACTTTTGATGGCATTTGTGGACTATGAAAAATATTTGATATTGTACACTGGCCAATTTTGTGAAGAGTCCTGCATTATTATGGAATTCCTCTTGATTAGGTAAATTTGATTAAGTCTGTTCATGAGCATAGCAAGTGCAAAGTTAATGTCAGTGGAACCCTGTCAAATGAAATTCCAGTGAACAGTGGAGTACTCTAAGGGAATGTGTTGTCACCTATGTTGTTTATCCACCACATGGATTATGTAATGCATAGAATAGTTGGGGATGGCAGAGGAGGATTGGACTGGATTGGTAATAGGAAATTAGCTGACCTAGAATATGCTGATGATGCTGTCCTTATTAGCAGAACACCAGATTGCATAAAATATCACGGGAAGTTGGGCTCAAGAAAAATAGGAAAAAGACAAGATATGATGAGAATGGAATATGCAATGAAGGATGAAATATCATTGGAAGGAGAAAGGATTGAGGTTGAATCATTTAAATACTTAGGAACTATGACCTCTAATACAGGGTCTTTAGACTTGGAGTTTAATGAAAGATTGAAAAATGCAAATCAGAATATGGCTAAATTAAAGTAAGATTTGTAAATAAAATTTGTCTGACATTACATATGAAAGTCGGGGTACATGAAAGTTTATTGAGATCATTTTTTACTATATGGATATGAGTCATATTATGACCATGAAACAATATTCAACAGATATTGTAGATTTGAGAACAAAGCCCTCAAAAGAATATTGGGAGTTAAATGGCAGGGCAGTATTAGAAATGAAACTATAAGAGAGAATACTTGAGGGTCATATGTAGATGAGATCATGGTGAGGGGTAGATGGAGATGGTTTGGGCATGCTCTTTGCACTCTCCAAGAAAGATTAGTTCACCAAATTTTGAACTGGGCTCCTCAAGGCACTAGAGTTGGAAGGCCCAGGCCTACATGGCTAAGGACTATGAAACGTCATGTGGGAGTTAATGAATGGAGAGATATTGAATTAAAAGCTCAAGATAGACACGACTGGTTATATCTAACCAAGGCCATTTGCGTCTATAGGCGTAGGAGGTGATGATGATGATCATCAGCATCATTAATCATTAGTAGTCACTATTAGGGTTTAAAATGGGTTGTCACTAAACATTAATTGTTATCAGAATTTATTAAATACAATTACCTTATTTTTGATAAAATAAAAGATGCACCAGGTTATTAGAACCCTGTACTCTCAATTCAGTAGGGCATTTCAATATAAAATTTTCTAGCATATTCAAAAGAGAGCCAGACCATTAGGCAATGAATCACACATCCAAGTAATAATCAATGTAAGCTTTTTAGCCTATGATAGGCTTTATATATACATACACACACACGCGTGCACACACACACATTATATATATATATATATATATATATATATATATATATATATATATATATATATATATATATATATATATATATATATATATACACACATACATACATACATACATATACCAAGGCACTTCCCTCAATTTTGGGGGGTAGCCAACATCAAACAAATGAAACAGAAAAGGGGACACTCCTCTCTACGTTCCTCCCAGCCTGACAAGGGACTCAACCGAGTTCGGCTGGTACTGCTAGAGGTGCCACAGCCCACCCTCCCCCGTTATCCACCACAGATGGAGCTTCATAACTCTGAATCCCTTACTGCTGCTACCTCCATGGTCATCCAGGTCACCGGAGGAAGCAGCAGCGCCTACAGGAACTGCGTCACAATCGCTCGCCATTCATTCCTATTTCTAGCACGCTCTCTTGCCTCTCTCACATCTATCCTCCTATCACCGAGAGCTTCCTTCACTCCATCCATTCACCCAAACCTTGGCCTTCCTCTTGTACTTCTCCCATCAACTCTTGCATTCATCACCTTCTTTAGCAGACAGCCATTTTTCATTCTTTCAAAATGGTCAAACCACCTCAACACATTCATATCCACTCTAGCTGCTAACTAATTTCTTACACCTGTTCTCACCCTCACTACTTCATTCCTAACCCTATCTACTCGAGATACACCAGCCATACTCCTTAGACATTTCATCTCAAACACATTTAATTTCTGTCTCTCTGTCACTTTCATTCCCCACAACTAAGATCCATACATCACAGTTGGTACAATCATTTTCTCATACAGAACTCTCTTTACATTCATGCCCAACCCTTTTTTTTTACTACTCCCTTAACTGACCCCAACACTTTGCATCCTTCATTCACTCTCTGACGTACATCTGCTTCCACTCCACCATTTGCTGCAACAACAGACCCAAAGTATTTAAACTGATCCACCTCCTCAAGTAACTCTCCATTCAACATGACATTCAACCTCGCACCACCTTCCCTTCTCGTACATCTCATAACCTTACTCTTACCCACATTAACTCTCAACTTCTCTCACACACCCTTCCAAATTCTGTCACTAATCGGCCAAGCTTCTCTTCCGCGTCTGCAACCAGTACAGTATCATCTGCAAACAACAACTGATTTACATCCCATTCATGGTCATTCTCGTCTACCAGTTTCAATCCTCGTCCAAGCACTCGAGCATTCACCTCTCTCACAAATCCATCAACATACAAGTTAAACAACCACGGCGACATCACATTTATACAGGGTGGTCCAAAAGTCTTGGGCACATTTCAAGTCCTCATATCTGATTAACTATGAATGGTAGTAAGATAAAAGTGGTGCCATTATAAAGCTAAAGGCATGAAGTTTTTTGTAAGGCTATTGATTTTTTCATTTCTTTTCAGATCTAGTAATGGCGTTCACTCAACCACAAAAAGGGTTTTGTGTGCTTGAATTTGCAAAAACTGAATCATGGACACTTGTTCAACGTGAATTTCACAGAAAATTCGGAAAAGAGCCACCAGAAAGGAAGTCCATAGTGAGATGGCATGGTAAATTCATGATGGATGGGTGCTTATGCCCAGCTATTTTGTAATTTGTCATTTTCTCTTTCCATAAGCTGACCAAATCTACAGAAGAATTGGCTAGATTCAACATAGGATAGCTAGTTCCTTGTGATGCACAGTGCCTATCTAACTAAGGTGAGTGACTCCTTTCGGACCACATATATAACTTCAGAAGATGTGGTTGAACAAGTTCGAACCGCCTTCCAGCGGAACCCCCGTAAATCGATAAGAAGAGCCAGTAGGGAACTTCAGCATCCTACAACAACTGTTTGGCGTGTCTTAGGAAGACAACTGCACATGACGCCCTACAAGCTACAGTTAGTCCAACAGTTAAAGGACACTGATAAACCAGCTCGTCGTGACTTTTGCATTGTAATGCAACACAAGAAGGAAGACGACGGGTTTGACGACTGGCTTGTTTATAGCGATGAGGCGACTTTCAAGGTAAAGGGCAAAGTTAAAAAGCATAACACTCGCATATGGGGTACTGAGAACCCACATGATCTTCTTGAGCATCAGCGAGATTCCCCAAAGGTGACCATGTTTTGTGCTAAGTCCAAGAAAGCTGTCTACTGACACATTCTTCTTTGAAAGAGCAACAGTCAATGGTGAGATATACCTCGACATGCTGGAAAACTGGTTAATGGATAAATTGAGTGAGAAAGAGTCTGACAACTTCATTTTCCAACAGGATGGGGCGCCACCACACTGGAGCCTCAGGGTTAGACAGTTTCTGAACACAACACTGCCAAACAAATGGATTGGATGGTCTCGGCAAGATGATCACAATCTCATGCCCTGGCCTCCCAGATCTCCAGATCTCACACGCTGCGATTTCTTTTTGTGGGAATTTGTAAAAGGACTGGTCTATGTGCCTCCCATTCTAAGGCACGTGGATAAGCTGAAGGACAGTATAACAGCTGTTGCAACCATTGACAACACAATACTGGGACGCATTTGGCAAGAATTGGACTATCAGCTTGATGTGTGTCGTGTGACTAATGGTGCTCACGTTGAACATCTTTGAACATTCCATGAAAAACTTGAGATTACGAGCTTTCTAAATATACCAGATACGTTTTTATATCCTTAATAGTTTTCGATGTATTCCATGTCAAAATGTGCCCCAAGACCTTTGAAACACCCTGTGTGTATATATACTGTATACATATAAATATATATACATATATATATATATATATATATTATATATATATATTTACATATATACAGTATATATATATTATATATATATATATATATATATATATATATATATATATATAAATATATTTATATATATACATATATATAAATACATATATATGTATGCATATATATATATATATATATATATATATATATATATATATATATATATACATATATATATATATATATATATATATATATACATATACATATATATACACCCATATATATATGTATGCATATACATATATTTTGTATACATATATTATGTATATATATATATATATATATATATATATATATATATATATATATATATATATATTTATTTATATATACATATATATATACATTTAATCTAAATATATATATATATATATATATATTACATAATATATATAAAGTATATATATATATATATATATATATATATATATATATATATATATATATATATATATGTATTTATATATTGTACAAACCGTGTGTCACACAATTGTACATAATTCCTTTTGTATATATTATGCTTGTATCTTCGCTCTTCCCTCGCACTAAAACGAACATGAAAATTCATGTCTCCGGTTTTCCTCTGTAACATTGTCTGTCTTGTTAACATGTTATG
>NC_090732.1:41159911-41189911 GCF_036898095.1 Palaemon carinicauda | reverse complement strand
AAGAGGCAGCTCTTCGTTACGTCGACGACGAGTACCCGAAATTAATCAAAGGTGGCTATCTCCCGGAGCAGGTGTTCAATATGGATGAGACTGGCCTCTTCTGGAAGAGGATGTCGTCCCGGACGTTCCTTTACAAGGACGAAGTAAAGAAGCCAGGGTTCAAGGCCCACAAAGATCGCGTCACTCTGCTCATGTGCAGGAATGCCGCGGGCTTCATGCTCAAGCCCAGCTTAATTTACAAGTCCACGAATCCTCGGGCTTTGAAAAACAAAAACAAAGCCTTGCTGCCCGTTTACTGGATGAGTGATAAAAAGACATGGATAACTAAAGCCCTCACACCCGACTGGTTCGTGAACTGCTTTATCCCACAGGTGAAGCTGTACCTCGCGGAGAATGGGCAGCCCTTTAAGGTCCTCCTCTTGATGGACTGTGCAGGCGGACATGCAACGGATCTGCGTTAAGACAGCGTCCAAGTGGAGTTCCTGTCCCCAACAACCACTTCCCTCATACAACCAATGGATCGGGGGTCATTCGGGCCTCAAGAGGCCCTCTACACGAGGTCCACGATGGAGGGCCTCATCTCTTCCATCGATGAAGATGACGAGGACTTCAGCCTCAAGAGATATTGGCGGGAATACAACATTGCAACGTGCCTGGCCAACATTCAAAAAGCTCTTAATGAGATGAAACAGCAAACATTGAATGCAAGTTAAAGAAAATTGTGGCCAGACGTTGTTCATGACTATGAGGGCTTTATGCCACAAGAAGTTCACCACTCCGCTGTAGATAAGGCTGTGAGACTGGCACGGTTAATAGCCAATGAAGGTTTCTCTGACATGACGACATATGACGTCAACTCATTGATCGAGTGCCACTCAGAGCCCCTAACCGATGAGGACCTTGTCAATGACAAGATCAGCGAGTGAGGAAGAAGAGACAACCGATGTCGGCAACGACGACGAAGCTGAAGAACGTCGCCTTACCTTGGACAACCTGCAAGAGCTCTGCAACATGGCATGGGCTATGCAACAAAGGGTGCAGGAAATCGACGATAATATGGTCAGAGCCATCGAATTTAGTAACCGTATTGACGATGTAATGGCGTTGTACACGAGCATCTTTGCTCAAATGAAAAAACGTCAACAACTTCCCACCACGATGTTTCTAGTACGCCAAAAACCTTCTGCAGAAGCATCACATACTGCTTCTGCTGCCTCTCCGGCTTCCCACTGAGCCACTACGCCGCTTCCTGCAGTTTCTCCAGCTCTATCGGAAGCTGTCGTTGACGATCCACTGCCTCTATCAACTGACGATGAGGTGTCACCTGAGGAGCAGTAAAGCTCTCATTAACCTGTGCAGTAAATCATCTACATCTTCACCTCCATCATACTACACAGGTGTTTCATCGTCATTTATCAAGATCATTGTCATTGTTAGAGGTGAGTTACGTATCTTGTTATAAGAATAAAAGAGTTCTAAAAACATATCTACAGAATAGACACGTACACTATTTATATCTACATATGTATGTACATGTACACTTACACTCTATTTATATTATTAATACATTATTTATGTGTAAAAGTAAATTTACATACAGTATACGTAATGTATTACAGTGAACCCTCGTTTATCGCGGTAGATAGGTTCCAGTCGCGGCCGCGATAGGTGAAAATCCGCGAAGTAGTGACACCATATTTACCTATTTATTCAACATGTATATTCAGACTTTTAAAACCTTCTCCCTTGTACGTAGTACTGTTAACAAACTACCCTTTAATGTACAGAACACTTAATGCATGTACTACAGTACCCTAAACTAAAACAGGCACAAATATTAAAGGTGATTTTATATCATGCATTTCCTAAACATGCTAAAAAGCACAATAAAAAATGGCAACCAATGTTTTGTTTACATTTATCTCTGATCATAATGTAGAAACAAACTGGAGGTAGAGCTTTGCTTATTACCCAGACATATTTCCCATACTTTTCCCTTAGAACTACATCACATCTTCCTACTTTAGATATATAGATATATATATAGATATATATATATATATATATATATATATATATATATATATATATATATATATATATATATATATATATATATATATATGTGTGTGTGTGTGTGTTTGTGTATATATATATATATATATATATATATATATATATATTTATATGTATACACATATACATACCTACATATATACATAAATACATGCATACATATATATATATATATATATATATATATATATATTACTGTATATATATGGGTTATGGAAAAAATCCGCGAAGTGGTGAATCCGCGATGGTCGAACCGCGAAGTAGCGAGGGTTCACTGTAAATACTGTATTCATATTGCAGTATTTATACAGTACAGTACTTTATTTTATGTACAGTATATAATTTATATTATCAATATTTATTTACATGTTTTTTTAATGTTCTAATGATAACATACGCATTTATAGGGTTGTTAATATACACTTATTGTTATTATAAATACATGTACACAAAAAATGTACATATTCCAAAAATACGGGGGAACCTACTTTGCGGTTTTTCACCTATTGCGGTCAATTCTGGTCCCCATTAACCGCAATACATGAGGGATTACTAGATATACATACATACATACATACATATATATATATATATATATATATATATATATTCAAATAAGCCATATATATTTTGATATATTAATGTCTGGATTCTCTTAACGACCTCGGGATCAGAGCCCCAGGCGAAATCTCACAAAGACAAGAGCTTGGCTCCGGCCGGGAATCGAACCCTGGTCGGCAAGCTTATATAGACAGTGACTAACCGAATGGGTTAGTCACTGTCTATATAAGCTTGCCGACCAGGGTTCGATTCCCGGCCGGAGCCAAGCTCTTGTCTTTGTGAGATTTCGCCTGGGGCTCTGATCCCGAGGTCGTTAAGAGAATCCAGACATTAATATATCAAAATATATATGGCTTATTTGAATATGAAAAACACGTAAAAATGTGCAAAATTTATCATATATATATATATATATATATATATATATATATATATATATATATATATATATATATATATATATAAATATATATATATATATATATATATATATATATATATATATATATATATATATATATATATATAAACATATCAATATATGTATATTGTATATATATAAATATATATATATATATATATATATATATATAAAATATATATATATATATATATATATATATATATATATATATATATATATATATATATATTTATATATATAGTATACTGTATATATAAAATGTACTTATATGTATATATACAGGTAATCATTAATCTGGCAACTTTGGGACCAGGAGGGGGCCGGATTATCCATATATTACAGGTATTCGTCAACTTACGACCGATATAGGGACATAGAGACAAGCTGCAAGTTGAAAAAGTAAAGTTTCCGTAGATTCATGATGCGTCATGACTCGGCAGTCCTCTGTCATATTTTATTAATATTTTCTTACTGTACATGTATATCATTTCATTTTCTTGTTTAATATGATATCATATGTTCTATTAAAGCATTTTTGTATTCTAATTTTCAATTTCGGAAGTATTGTGAATATCAAGAATTACTTGATATTTTGTTTACCTTTGGTTATGACCAGCTGATCTGAAGCCCTGCTACCGTATCAACTATGACAAAACTGGGCTCTTTTGGGAAAAAAAAAATGCCTAGTCAGAGCAATATCACGACGGAAGAGAAGCTGCTGCCCGGGTATAAGCCTATGAAAGACAGGCTTACCCTTGCACTCTATGCCAATGCCAGTGTGGATTGTAAGGTTAAGCCCCTACTGGTGTATCATTTGGAGAGTCCTTGAGCCTTCAAGGCCCACAAAGTGATAAAGGAGAAGATTCTGTTAATGTGGAGGGCTAATGCAAAAGCCTGGGGCCTTGGTAATAAGACTGTTTTTTGTAGAGTAGGTAAACCCGTTTGTCAGACTGTTAAAAATTATCTGGAAGTGAAACACTTCCCTCTGAAACGTCTGCTGGTGTTGGACAACTCCCCTGCCCACCCTCCTGGCCTCAAGGATGATATCCTCCTAGAATATTTCTTTATCAAAGTTTTCTTCCTTCCACCTAACACCACCCATCTTCTCCTGCCCACGGACCAGCAAGTGATTTTGAATTACAAGAAGCTCTATACCTCAAGAGATGTTTCGAAATTACTGACAGCTTAACAGCACAAACCTCACCCTTCCTGAATTTTGGAAGGAGCATCAATACTGTGACTTATCATGCAAGCTTGACAGGAGGTTTCGAGGCACACTGTGAAATCTTCATGGATAAATCTGTGCCCTGATGCCGTCTATGCATGACACTTCAAGGGTTTCGACGTAGACCTAACTGAAGGCTAAGCCAAAACCATTGATGACCCTGAACCTGTTCCGCAACCCGTTTCATTCGAGAGGCCAATGGGTATGGTCGTCAATGAGTACATTAATGAGCTTCTCGATGAGCACCAAGAGGAGTTTACGAGGGAGATCTGAAGGAGCTGGAAGCCATGCAACTGAACATTGTTTAGGAACACTTCTCTGCCAGTGAGGGAGACAGAGATACAACTACGACAACGGCAGAAATTAAGGAGATGCTATAGAGTATTAACATCATAAACTCTCAGATTTCATAGAAAAGAAACACCCCAAAAAGGTTCACAAAGGTCATCTGCTTGTGCAGTTTAATAGAATTTGCCCGAGTCATTTCAGGAACATTTTGTAAAGTAGAAAGAAAGAAGCTTACTTACATCATTATTTTTCAAAGAGGCCAATAGGAAGCCAATAACGGAAAAAATGAAGTGAAGAAAAAATTAATGAAATTTAGAAAGTGAAAAGAGTAACGTAAAAAAAATAAAAAATTAGAAAAAAAGAATGAAAAAATAATTAAGAGTTTCGTAAAATAAAGTGTTAATGTTTTCTGCCACTTGGTAATGTGTTTCATAAAGTTAAGTGTTAATGTTTTCTGCCGTTTGCCCTCCTCTGACACCACTACTACTTTCTGACATTGCCTAACTCGAAAGTTATGGTTATTTCTCATTTTTTACTGCATTAATTACTAATATCTACTTCCTTTACAAGTATTAATGGTTAGGTAGGTATATTGAATGATTCAAATGTATTTAATTCTATTTCATTCTGGTTATACCTTTATTATAAAATTTAATATGGTGCTTTCGTAGGGCTTAGAACGAATTAGGTAATTTACATGTAAACACGACTTATTATATGAAAAAAATCCTGTTAAGAAAGCCACTCCCTAATGAATTAATTTTGTAACCTGAGGAATTTATTCATTTATAACATATATATATATATATATATATATATATATATATATATATATATATATATATATATAAATATATATATAATATATATATATATACACTGTACACTATATATATACTGTATATATATATAGTCTCTCTTGATAGCTCAGTCGGTAGGGTCTCTGCCGGCATAGTTTCCAGCCATACAGGTGGTGGTTCGAATCCCCACCCGGCCAGAAGCTGTTACCATAAAATGAATTCCAAGTGGATATATATTCCCAAGATAGAATTCGGTATTAAATGCCATTCGTGGGTGATATTTATATTAATTAAAATCACGTGTGCTTGTGATATATGTTCATATATTTATATATATATATATATATATATATATATATATATATATATATATATATATATATATATATATATATACATATATATATATATATATATATATATATATATATATATATATATATATATAATAGTGAACTCCCCGTTAACACGAGGGTTATGTTCCTGGAGATGTCATGTTAACGGAACATAATTTCTCCATAAGAAATTATGGTAATACGAGGGTGTTACATTCCTGAACATTGGGAAAGTCTCTCTATTTTGGGATTTTGTTACTATGAAACTTGAACAAACACATTATTGATATACTGTATTTGAAGGTCACAAACACAATAAAAACATACATTCTTCCTCTATTTTTATTAATTTTATAGTAAAATAAGTTATTACTAAGGTAGTAGGTTGGCCAGGGCACCAGCCACTCATTGATATACTACTGCTAGAGAGTTATGGGGTCCTTTGACTGGCCAGACAGTACTGCATTGGATCTCTCTCTCTGCTTACGATTAATTTTCCCTTTGCCTACACACACACACACACCAAATAGTCTAGCCTATTCTTTGCATATTCTCCTCTGTCCTCATACACCTGACAACACTGAGATTACCAAACAATTCTTCACACAAGGGGTTAACTACTGCACTGTAATTGCTCAGTGGCCATTTTCTACTTTATAAGGGTAGAAGAGACTCTTTAGCAATGGTAAGCAGCTCTTCTAGGAGACGGACACTAAAAAATCAAACCATTGTTCTCTAGTCTTGGGTAATGCTAGAGCCTCTGTACCTTGGCCTTCCACTGTCTTGGGTTAGGGGTCTCTTGCTTGAGGGTACACTTGGGCACACTATTCTATCTTATTTCTCTTCCTCTTATTTTGTTAAAGTTTTTATAGTTTATATAGGAAATATTTATTTTAATGTTGTTACTGTTCTTAAAATATTTTATTTATCCTTGTTTCCTTTCCTCAATGGGCTATTTTCCCTGTTGGAGCCCCTGGGCTTATAGCATTCAGCTTCTCCAGCTAGGGCTGTAGCTTATCAATTAATAAAAATATAATAATAATAATAATAATAATAATAATAATAATAATAATAATAATAATAATGTTGGGTTTTTAATTTGGCAGCAATATTAATTTTTCTCTCTAATTATTCTATTTAGCACGAGTGTAAAATATCAGTTAAGAGTTATGAAATGAAAAGGAAAATTAACATTATGGTTTGGCTAATATAGCCTGATTTGGGCTTTCTCTAGTCATTCTATGAATGATTAAGCTGTATGTTGCCTAGAGGGGGAGATCCTGCTTGAGAATTCCCTAAATGATTACTCTTCCCATTATGAAATTCCTACATGAGAGAAATGGGTTCCTCTCCCTATTCCATCTGTCTGGTTTACTAAACGTCGTGGCAGATGCCTTATCAAGGCAGACAGCTCTGCATATGGAATGGATCTTGGATCAGAGCTCTTTTCAGGAGATTATAGGGATAATTTTGGATCTCCAAATAGACCTGTTTCCAACCAAAGAGATCCACAAACTTCTTGAATGTGGACTTTTAAAGCAGTTGCAAGAGATGTTCTCAATCTGAATTGGAATGGGTCATCGATCTATCTTTTCCCTCTGTCGAGTTAGATACACACAGGGACAGCTGTGCTAATAGCTCCCCTTTTGCAAAACAGCCCAAGGTATACACTGCTTCAGCGTCTGAGATCAAGACTAAACCTACTTTGGTCTACACATTTCTTTAGTCTATGGGTTTTATGAGTAACCTTATATATATTCATGTACATATTTTTATCATTATTGTTAACTTTGTTTTCAAGTATGATGAAACTTTTTTATTGCTTTTAATTCTTACTCTGTCTGGAGATATTGAGCAAAATCAAGGATCAGTACATCCTAGACTTCACCACTGTTCTCTAATGTATTGCAATATTCATGGATTACATGCCAATATTCAAGGCCTTACAGTTGCCTCCAGGCAATATGGTACTGTATTCTAATATGCTCAGAAACTTTGGTTTTTCAAATGAGGCACTCATCTCAGCTCCTTATTCCAGGTTTTAAAAGCCAATAATTTTGAAATGGGATACCATTCCTAAGGTAATGGAAATGGCAGTGTATATTAGAACTGAGTACCCTGCTTCTAATAAGTCCTACTAAGAATGTGAGATTCACGTAATAAAAGTTTGTGTCAGGCATGACAACTTTTATTTGTTCTACCTATTGAAATCAACACTTGGATGTTCTATCTTTTATTGACTTCTTACCATTATGGCTGATACAAGATGATGGAAAAGCCTCTTTTGTTCTTGTCGGTGATTTCAACGCTTACGTTAGGGAGTAATCAAATTCTGTTTCTCCTACTGATTGCTATGACTTAAGAGCTTTGGACTTTGCCTCTGAATCAGGCTATGAGAAAATTAGAAGTGAAGCTGCTCACAGGTCTAATATCTGCTTGGACCTATTATAAACTGACTCCCCTGGTATTATAACATGTAAAGTTGGTTCTCCCGTTGGGATATCTGATTTTTCCTTAATTTTGTTAGTAATTAAGGCTAAGCAGCCTGTCTCTGATGTGTCATACTCATGAAAGATATATATAAAATCTCAAGCAGACTGGAATGGCATTTTGAGTGATCTTTTGAATTTGAATTGGTCATAATTGTATAAAAGTGTTGAACGTGTTCTCTTGAATGACAATCTGGTCAACATAATTGATGGATGTATCCCTTCTTGTGTGCTGAAATACCAGGTGAAAGATAAACTAGGGCTCAATGATGATTATAGATGTAATTACTTGGAGAAGCTTAATCGACTGATTTAGAGTTCTCTGGCATCCTGAAGGAGAAACCGGAGGCCTATCACCTTTGGAAGGATAAAAGATCCGATTTGACTTGGAATAACTATACTCCGATGAGTGACGTTGCTCAGAGATTTAATACTTCAACAGTAAAGGAATACAATTGAACCAAACAAGAAATCCTTTCTGGTACAACCCAGAAACCAAAGTGGTAGGCTACACTTAGATTAGCACTCTATGGTGTAGACTTGCAGTTCCTCATTTACTTAAACCAGATGACTCTGTCAAACACAGTCCAAAGGAAAAAACAGCCACTTTGGCTGATGTACTTGACAGTAGGCAGAGTAATGAGAAGATTAAATTGCCCTCACTCCTGTTTTCCTGAGATTATACTACAGAGCTCTTGATGGACCTTAATGCTCATGAAGGTGAACCCCAAATGGTATTTTCCTTTGTTTTTATAACTACTGATTTCTTAGCTCTTAAACAGTCTGTTATTTTCCGTAAATTAGAGAGAAGTTCTTTTAGCACTTGTTGGAGAATTGGTAATGTTACTCCATTAGGTAAATGTAATTCTTGTAGCTTAAGTCTTGCTGATTGCAACACAATTTCCATAAATCTCACATTATCAAAAGTTTTTAATGTCTGTTAGCAAAATGACTTAATAGGATTGCTGAAGGTAAGCATTTGTTACCTAGTTTGTAATTTGAATTTTGCCAAGGGCATTGGAGCATGTGATGCCCTTCTTACAATCTTCAATGCTGCACACTAATCACTTGATTATGGACAAAGTTTGTATGATTGGCCTTGATTTTAATGCTGCCTTTGACAGTGTTAATCATGAAGCCCTTGTTTTCAAACTCTAAACAGTTGGGAGTAGGTAGGTCTTTTCATAACATCATTATTTATTTTTTAAGTAATAGATTTCAAAGAGTTGATGTTGATGGGGCACCAAATGGAGTATAGGAAAGTTATATCCAGTATTCCTCAGGGTAGGGTTCTAGGCTCATTACTTTTCATAATATACACATGATATGTCGTTTGGCCTAGAAATGAAGCTTGTTACATATATAGATGATACTGCTCTCTTTGCCTCAATTCCATCTCCTGAATCACTTTACCTAGCAGAAAATTGTGCATGGTGCAATTTATGGAGCATGAAGTTGAACCCTAATAAAACGCAAAGTATGATTGCAAGTATGTCAAGGACAGTGGCTCCTCGACATCCAGATCTCAGCACTGATGTTTCTTGAACTATATGTCAATCCTTTAAAATTTTAGGAGAGATTCTTGATTTCAAATTTACTTTTGAGAAACATATTTGGCCTTTTTCTTCTTCGATTGCATAAAAATTTGGCTTATTGAGAAAGTCTTTTAAGATTTTCAGTGATCCTACTATTTTGAAGAAGTGTCTTAATTCTTTCATTTTACACCTTGTTTCAAGTATTGTTCTCCTGTCAGGTCTTCAGCTGTGGAATCTCATCTTAATTTGTTACACAAGAACTTGTGGTATATTAAATTTCTATTCCTGATCTAGATATTAACCTCTGGCACCATTGTTCAGTTACTTGTTTATGTATGATACATAAGATTTGTCATAATTCTGACCATCCTTTGCATTAAGCTATCTCCATATTGTACCATCCTGTATGTAACAATAGTTATGCAGTTAATTCTAGCAGTCATAAGGTTCTAGTTCTAGTCATAGTATTCTAGAAGTTTTATTCCTGCTGTAACCAGATTGTGCAATGATCTTCCTTATCGGGCCGTTGTATCAGTGGAACTTCAGAAGTTCAAATTTGCAGTGAATATTTTTATGTCAAACACATTGACAAAAGTCTTCAAAATTTATATATGATAGATCTATTTTAATGTTATCACTGATTTTAAAATATTTCCATCATCATCATACTCTCCTCTTATGCCTATTGAAGCAAAGGGCCTCGGTTAGTCTTTATCAAGATTTTAAACCAATACTTCTCCATTTATCATCTACTTTTCACTTCATATCCCTCAGCCATGTAGGCCTGGCTCTTCCAACTCTTATAGTGCCTTGTGGAGCCCAGTTGAAAGTTTAGTGGACTGATTTCTTTTGGGGAGTGCAAAGAGCATGCCTAACCATCTCCATCTACCCCTCACCAAGATCTCATCCACATATGGTACTTAAGTAATCTCTATAATAGTTTCATTTCTAATCCAGTCCTGCCATTCAACACCCAATATTCTTCTGAGGGCTTTGTTCTCAAATCTACAAAATCTTATGAACATTGCCATACCACGACTCATGTCCATACAGTAACACCGATCTCACTAAACTGATATATAAGCTTGATTTTTATATGTACACTAAGTTCAGGCAATTTGATTTCCAAATTTTAACTTAACATAGCCATTGTCTGATTTTCTTTTTTCAATCTTTCATTAAACTCCAATTCTAAACACGCTGTCACAGTCCCTAAATATCTAAATGATTCTACCTCATTAATCTTTTCTCCTTTCAATGATATTTCATCTTCTATTGCATATTCCATTCTCGTTATCTATCTTCTATTTATCTTGAGACCAACCTCAACCTCATATATTTCATGCATTCTGGTATGCAAGAAAATTACACCTTGTTCCATGGGCTGTAAAAGGGTGTAAGCTAAACCACCTTGATATGTGAATTAAAGTTATCAAAGCAGGCAGGTTGACCAAAGGCAGAGTCCAGATTAGCAACACTCTGAAGGACAAACTTTTGGAATAACAATTCAGGTTCACTTCTGGCACAAATATGTTGGTAAACCAGTCGTTGAATAGCTGAATTGTCACCCAAACCTTCTCAGAGGATTTCCAGACAACCTTTGCAAATGCCCTATAGTGCTCTTCAGCCTGATACACCAGCATGGGCTTCACTTCCTTATGGCCTTTAGCATTAACCTAAGATACAGTCAATCTCTCCTCGTTAGATTTATTGGCTGGTAGTACCTTCTCCTTGGCAATGTAGGTATGATTTGGTATACACTTCCAAATACAAATGTTTAAACTACATTTAAAAACTGTTCAACAAGGTAACGGCCATCCTTAATTATCTCAGCCAACCTATTAGATTATACAGCTGCTGCTTTCTCATCACCAACAGCAGCTTCCCTTAAGCTTTAATGTCATGATACTTGACATCTCCTTAAATCACATGAACCGTCCCCTACTGGCCATCAATTCATTCACTTTCACTAACTTCCCCCTTTTCAATGTCTCAAATAATTTGATCGCCCTCTGCTAAATTACCACAAGGCTCACTGGGATAAGCCACTGACTCTGGTCTGCCAAACAAAGAACTAAAAATCTCTCAATCTCAATAATGAGACCACTGCACTAATTCTTAGTCACCATCAATATTATAATAGCACATCTCTTCATATGCTCAATTTTCATCCTTGATAATTGTTTGGCAATCAAACAGCTTAGAGTAGTCAGCCAGTGTTTGCCAGCCTTTCTCCCTTTTCTGCACATGTCACAATGTCTAATTTCACTTCCATGGAGATGACTGCCCTTTTCTTTGATGCAGTGCCACCTTTGTCTGCCTTACACTTGAGTGCCATGATGACAAGAAAAAGTTCTGGGGAAAATTTACCAGAAAAACAAAAAGGAAAATAGTAGGTAGTAGGTTAGTGGGTCACCAACCACCCATTGTGAGTGAATGGCTCCTTTCACTGTCCATACAGTACTACATTAGATCCATATCTCTGGTTACGGCTCATTTTTTCTTTGCCTACACATACACCGAATAGTCTGGCCTATTCTTTCCATGTTCTCTGTCCTAATACACTTGACAACACTTGAGATTACCAAACAATTCTTCTTCCCTCAAGAGGTTAGCTACTGCACTATAAGGCCCCGAGCACACTAGCCACTCTGTGGCACCACAAGTGGCCGCGCAAAGTGGCGGGCCAGAGCACACTAGCCACTTTTTAGAGCCACAAGTTGTGACCACACGTGGTTATGTTTTGAATACCCGGCCACATGTGGTCGCCACACTGATATCACTACATCTGATTAGCAGCCACATGTGGTCGCCAGAGGTCGCTAGTGTGCTCTCAGCCAGCCACAAAACACCGCCACAAAATGCGCTGTTTGTGGCGGGGACGAGCGACAGCTGGTCAGTCGCGAGCCACAGACACAAGTGTGATCGGCAAAGCTTGAAAACAGTGGGAACCTATGGGAGAAAATATCCCCACGACAAAACACAGCCACTTGTGGCTCTACAAAGTCGCCAGTGTGCTTAGGCCCTAATTGTTCAGTGGCTACTTTCCTTTTGGTAAGGGTAGAAAGCTCTTCTAGGAGAAACACTCCAAAATTAAACCAATGTTCTTGTCCTGGATAGTACCATAGCCTCTGTACCTTGGTCTTCTGCTGTCTTGGAGTGGAGTTCTATTGCTTGATGGTACACTAGGCACATTTTTCTCTTATTTCTATTCCTCATGCTTTTTTTAATTTTTTTATAGTCTATATATGAAAGATGTTTTAATGTTGTCAATGTTCTTAAAATATTTTATATTCATTACATCTCCTGTAGTTTATTCATTTCCATTCCTCACGGAGCTATTTTCCCTGTTGGAGCCCTTGGGCTTATAGCATCCTGCTTTTCCAACAAGGGTTGTAGTTTAGTAAGTAATAATAATAATAATAATAATAATAATAATAATAATAATAATAATAATACACGAAATAGTCTGCACTGTTCTTAATAACAGTTCAATCATTGGAAATTGGAAATTATTTTTAATAATCAATGGGAGATGTGTCATATCCACGATTCATGGTAAGTCGATACTGTCGTAACCTGAGGACTTACTTATGCTAAAAATAAAATTCCTAGAAATGGTGCACAACTGAACAAACAAATGGATATAAGGGAATGTCACATGCTAGCCTAAGCAAAATTGTCTTAGCCAATGTGCTTGCATTCACATGTGATAATACATATAGTATACATTTTATGACTAGCAATGCAAATCAACTACTCTACCATGCTGAGGTGAGAGGGTGCCATGCAGGGAGTACGATGCATGTCCAGGAGAACCTTGTCTGCGAGATGCAAGTTGTCCTGCCATTGCTTTCTTCAACATACGATTAGCCCTGAAAGGAAGAGTAGAAAAAACATAAGACAAATTGAAGGTCAATTCTACAATAAATTTTAATGAAAGAAATATTATGTATTTAAAAAGTAAAAACACTTCATATTCTAGCCAAAAATATGAAATCTTGTACGAATGTGGTAAGAGTATCAAATTATATTCATGAATTTGATATAAAGATGATAAATTTCTGACTACACAAACAGAGGAAGCAAACAAAAAAGAAGAGCACACAATATTTCAGCTTGGTTATGAATATTCCAGTACAATATCCAGTTTTGTACTTTGTGAACAATAATTAGCCAATTCCTCTACAAAATTCAAATAAAAGGTAATATCATCCCTTGAATATTTTGTCTACCTATGGATAATTTTGATTAACTCCTAGAGAGGGCATTTGTCTTCTTAATTTATGTAATGTACAGTGCAATAATACTTCAGTACTGTACTGTATACAAGAAGGGATAGGAATGATGATGACATCTAGAGCTGAAAGGGCATTAACAGAGTGGAGAGCTGTAAATATAGTAGATTTTTACTAGCAAAGTTAAAATCAAATCAATGCAATATGAGTGTTATAGTTTGCTATGCACCAACAAATGATTCCCCTGAAGAAAGGAAAGATGAATACTATGAAGAACCCCAGAGTGTAAGAGATGAGATCACACAGAGACATATGAAAATTGTTATTGGTGAGCTCAATACTTAAGTTGGACGAAATAATCAAGGTATAGAGAATGTGATGGGTGTTGAGGATCTTGGCAAAGTTGCAAATGAAAATGGGGCACATTTTATAATTTTTTTTCACCAAACAATCTTGTTATTGAAGATATTTTTTTTCCAGAACAAAGACATTCACAAATATATATGGACTTCACCATGTGGCAATTACAAAAATCAAATAGATCACATAGCCATTAATAAAGAGAGGAGGAGGACTGAGAAATGTTAGAAGCTATAAAGGTGTAGATATTGGTAGTGATCACCAGTTCCTCATTGCCACACTGCAATTAAGACAAAGCACCCAACAGAAATGTAGATAGAATACCTAGGTTTAATACAACTAAGCTTCTAGAAGAAGAGCATAGAGAAACATTTGCAATTGAATGCAGGAATCGATTTGCAGTCTTAGAGACTTTAAGAGATGAAGAGCAGACATTTAACGAACCTTGGTGTGATATTAAGAGAACATATCAGTTAGTGGGTAGTGAAGTTTTGGGACATGCAGTTATAAAGAGAAAGCCATGGATATCATCAAATTATACTTGGGATACTATAAAAAGAAGACAAAGTCAGAATTTGATTTGTTGAAAGTTTTCAAGGAAGTAATGATAGTGAGGTCAAAAGAAAGGCCACAAATGACTGGAAAGGAAAGCAGATTATTATTATTATCCTCATTATTATCATTATTACTAAGCAAGCTACAACCCTAGTTGAAAAAGCAGGATGCTGTAAGCCTAAGGGCTCCAACAAGGAAAAGAACCGGTGAGGAAAGGAAATAAAGAAATAAAATTCAAGAAAAGTAATCAACAACTAAAATAAAATATTTAACGAACAGTAACATTAAAATAGGATATCTTTGTCTCGGGATTCCAGGATAAAATTTCATCTAATTCCGGGATATCTATCTTTTTATGAACTGCCTTTATGAAACATTTTTGTTAATGCTGCTCTGGCTTTTAACCATATAACCATTGTTTTTAAGTATAGGATAGTGCCACAGCCACTGTGCTATGGTATTCCATTACCTGTTTACTCGAGTTATCTGCATAAGATGATGAGAATACACTCATGTGCACTTCACTGTCTTTCTCTTTATAATTTTTTCTTACCTATCTGTTCACCTCAGGTTTTGTTGTCTGTTAACTTTTCAGTTGGAGTGACAGTTTGTCATTTAATAATCAATTATATAGAATAATATTAATGAAAGAAGCTCACAATGTACAGTATAATATAAAGAGTTCTTCATAAATGCTGATGGTTATAGTCAGAGTGCATTACTTAAGGAGGCTCATTCATAAATCAGTCCTTAATTGTCTGTAAAATATATGTACAACTTTAGTATAGCACCATATAATATTATGTATATGCTTATAGCATGATCTTTTATTACTACTTACTGAAATGTTGATGGAAATGAAAACAAATTTTGATTACATTCAATTATAAATTTTACTGATTTTACAAAACTAAAATGCATGTCATTTTTTTCAGTTGATAATAAAACAAAATGATAAACAATTTTATATCAGTAAAATTAAAATTAAGGGCACTGTCTGGGTAATATTTAGTACAAAATTTGTAATGATTTTCAACTTAATAATTAACCATTATTTTTTGCAGTTGATAATTACCAGGTATAAAAAATAAAAAAACAGTTTAATAATAGTTAAAGTGAAATTAAGGGCACTCTTTCGGCAATATTTTGTACAAAATTTGTAGTGATTTTCAATTTAGTAATAAACTATTATTTTTTGGCAGTTGATAATTATAACAAAATGAAAAACATAATTTTATATCAGTAAAATTAAAATTAAGGGCACTGTGGTGGTTAGGTAATATTTAGTACAAAATTTTTAATGATTTCCAACTTAGTAATTAACTATTATTTTTTGAAGTTGATAATCATAACAAAATGAGAAATATAATTTTATGTCAGTAAAAGTAAAATAAAGAGCATGGATTTTAGGTAATATTTATTATGAAATATGTAGGGATTTTCAAATTATTAATTAACAATTACCTAACTCCTTATGAAATTTGTAATTAGCAATTTTGCTATAGAGAGAGAGAGAGAGAGAGAGAGAGAGAGAGAGAGAGAGAGAGAGAATGGAATAATCTCAATATCACACACATATGTCATTGCGTCACATCATTAACAACATACTCATCAACAGCAACTACCACTATTACCGATACTAGTACTACTACTACTATTACTACTACTACAACAACTAGTATCACCACTACTACTGCTACTACTAATAATAATAAAAGGAAGACCATTCAGCTTACCATAGCTTAAGTCTCTTCTACTCTTACCAAGGGGAAAAATAGCCACTGAATAATTACATTGCAGTAGTTAACTCCTTGAGCAAACTCCTTGAGCAAAGAAGAATTGTCTGGTAATCTCAGTGTTGTCAGGTGTATTGTATGAGGACAGAGAAGAATGTGGAAGGAATAGGCACGACTATTCGGTGCATTTGTAGGCAATGGAAAATTGAGACGTAACCAGAGAAAGGGATCAAATGTAGTATTGTCTGGCCAGTCAAAGGAACCAATAAGTCTCCAGTGGTAGTATCTCAATGGATAACTGATGCCTTGGCAAACCTACTACCTATAAATTCTGGGAGTGGTTATGGTGTAAGAATTACTCATAGAATTGTTAACGAAATCTCTACAGGGGCAAAGAAGAAACATACACCCATCAAAATGAGAGAGGGATCTGTTATAACAACAGAAGATGAAGAAAGGTAACATTGGATGGAACACTTTAGTAAGGTCATGAATAGGAGATATGAAGGGAATTATTTGATTGATATATCTGAAACTGAGGAAGACCTTGATGTGACCATGAAAAAAAAGAGAGAGAGAGAGAGAGAGAGAGAGAGAGAGAGAGAGAGAGAGAGAGAGATGAACAAGCAGAACTTAGAAAAGGTAAAAGTTGTACTGACGAAATTTTCATTTTGAGACATGTTGTACACCATTGCGCAGAATACAAAAATCCACTTTTGATAGAATTTGTGGACTATGAAAATGCCTTTGATAATGTGCACCGGAAATTTTGTGGAGAGTCCCGTGTTATTATGGAGTGCCTCCTAAACATGTAAATTTGATTAAGCCTGTTCATGACTATAGCAAATGCAAAGTTAATGTTAATGGAGTCTTAACAAATGAATTTCCAATGAACAGTGGAGTACTCCAAAAGAATGTGTTGTCACCTATGTTGTTTATCGTCCTCATGGATTTTGTAATGCATAGAACAGTTAAGGATGGTGAAGAAGGATTGGACTGGATTGGTGATAAGAAATTAGCTGACCTTGAGTATGCTGATGACGCTGTCCTTATTAACAGAACAACAAAGGATTTGCAATGCTTGCTTAACAGAATTCATGAAATATAACATTAAGTTGGGCTCAAGATGAATAGAAGAAAGACAGAAATGATGAAGGAGGAAAAATGAATGAGGTAGAATCATTTAAATATTTAGGAACTATGATCTATAATACAGGGTCTTTAGAATTGAAGTTTAATGAAAGATTGAAAAAAGGAAATCCGACGATGGCTAGATTAAGTAAAATTTTGAAATAAAATCACCTGAAATTATATATTAAAATCAAGCAAAATATCAGTTTGGTGAGAACAGTGTTAATGTATGGACATGAGTCATGGTAAGGCAATGAAACAATATCCAACAGAATTACTAGATTTGATAACAAGCCCTCAGAAGAATATTGGGCGTTGAATAGCAGGACAGAATTACAAATGAAACTATAAGAGATTACTTGTGTGCATATGTGGATGAGATCATAGTGAGGAGTAAATGGAGATGGTTTGGGCATGCTCTTCACACTCCCCAAGAGAGATTATTTCAGCAAACATCTAACTGGGATCCACAAAGTACATGGCTGAGGACTATGAAGCATGAAGTTGATGATGAATAGAGAAGTATTGATCTAAAAGCTCAATATAGAGATGACTGGCAAAATCTAACCAAAGCCCTTTGCATCAATAGGCATAGGAGGAGATGATGATATATACATCCCAAAATGCTCATAAACTAAACCAGTTTTTCCCTTAAGGAATTAAGTAAAGTCACTCAATGCATTCCACACGTCCACAAATACTCAAATATATTCATTTTTAAAGGTACTGTACTGTAATGGATCCTTCTCTCGTGTTACGGATCATTTTTTCTTTGCCTACACATACACCAAATAATCTTGCCTAGTCTTTCCACAATCTCCTCTGTCCTCATTCACATGACAACAATAAGGTTACCCAACAATTCTTTTTCACTCCAGGAGTTAACTATTGTGAAGCATTGTAATTGTTCAGCAGCTACTTTCCTCTTGGTAAGGGTAGAAGAGACTCTTTAGCTATGGTAAACAACTCCTCTAGGAGGATATTCCCAAATCAAACCATTGTTCTCTTGGGTAGTATCATAGCCTCCATGCCATGGTCTTCAACTGTCTTGGGTTAGAGTTCGCTGGCTTGAGGGTTCACTAGGGCACACTACATGTATTCTATCGTAAATCTCTTCATCATTTTTTTGAAATTTTTAGTTTATATATGAAAGATCTGTTTTAATGTTGTTAATGTTCTTAAAATACTGCATTGTATTTTAATTGTTCATTATTTCTCTTGTATTTTATCTATTTCCTTATTTCCTTTTCTCACAGGGCTATTTTTCCCTGTTAGAGCCTTTGGGTTTATAGCATCATGTTTTTCTAACTAGGGTAGTAGCTTAGCTAGTACAGTAATAATAATGATGATAATAACAATAATGATGATAATAACAATAATAATAATAATAATAATAATAATATACAGAGAGAGAGAGAGAGAGAGAGAGAGAGAGAGAGAGAGAGAGAGAGAGAGAGAGAGAGAGAGAGAGAGATACATTAGTATTTCTTTTCTTTTTCTTTTGACGGCTGCTTTTCCGATCCCATACAGCAGGGGAACCCCACTCTCTACAGGACCTCCACTGTCGTTATATCTTGTTCGTTCAGAGTATTCAACGTTTCATATCACGTATTGCTCATTTACTGTTGAATCATCACTGTCATACATCTCAGGGAATAAGAAAGTCTTCAGTTTCCTCTTGAAAGCCTTAATGTTTTCAATCATTCAGATGTCTTGTGGGAGGTTATTGTATAGTCTTGGGGCCGCATATTTAAAGGCTCTGGAGCCTAAAAGAGATATATATCTAGGTTCCAATAGTTTGAAACCATCTGAAACTATTCTCATGTGGACACAATTTGTAAAGTAGTTGTATAGTCAACATTATTCATTAGTCGATATGATTCTAAAAATTCCCTAAATGCCAAAGCGTCAGGATTTGATGCGTCATCCATCCAAAAATTGAAGTCTCCACAAATAGCTAATTCATTTTTCTCCATGATAATCATCTCAACGAATGCACTGAATTATTCAAAAAAGATACTAGCGTTTGTTCTCGGTGGTTTGTAGACTGTTACAAAGGATATTTTCCTGTTTTATTGCGCAAAGTTTATTTCTATACATTCAAAGCTTGTTACATTAGTTCTTTTTAACAGGGGAGCGCTGGCAAGCAGGAGAGAGCTGACGATCAGGAGAGCGCTGGCGAGCAGGCGAGCGTTGACGAGCAGGAGAGCGGTGGCGCAGCGAGTCTGGTGGCTGCAACTCAGGAGAGCGCTTGTGCGTTACTGCGCGCAAACGCGCAGTTGAGCGCGCAGGGCAACCCTGACGCGCAAGGGAAGTACCCATACCGTGGGAGACATCCCTTTGCCCCAAAGGGACCGGTGCCCATCGGTTGACGAGGTTAGAAGGCGCCTGCTGCACATCTGCGCCGGAAGTGGAAGGTCTGGTAGGCGTAGGAGATCGCGAGCGATCTGCGTAGAGGTCCAAGGACGTGGCTGCTACGGTCTGCTCCCGACGAGGAGAATCCTCTGCAGAGGAAGGCGGCGGAGAAGACTCGAAGAGGCGCCTCTTAACTCCCTTATAGGGAGACGGGAGGCCCCTGCGGCGAAGAGGACGACGAGCCTTACGGCGAAGGCGGCCTCGAGGTCATCCACATCGTCAGTCCTCCGAAGAGGAGTCTCTATCAGTGCGCTCCCCCGAGGAGGAGGCGCACCCGCAGGAGAGACCGTGGGACTCAACTTCCCCTTCGAAGGATGTTCGGAGGGGGGAGCAGAGCCTTCAGCAACGTCCGCAACAGCAACAGCAGCAGCAGCTGAGGTTTGACCAGACCCGTCGGAAGCCTCTGCCACAACCACGTCGACAATAGACAGAGGGTCTACCTCTGCTATCACCGGCGATTGTTTGTCAGCAGCCCCCAACTGGATAAGGTCAAACAGAACTTCCTTGGAGGGCAAACCCTTCAGCCCCAAGGAAGCCCAGAGCTGAAAGAGATCATCATTAGACACAGCATGGTCATCACAATTAGAATCAAAATCCTCCCCCGGAGGAGGAGGGGGAGCCGCCCCGCTATGGGAGACAACACCCTCTCCCGCACCCCGAGATCGGGAAATAGAGCAATGGCCTACGCTACCACTCGGCGGTCTCTCACGAGAGGCCGGCCGAGTGGGCGCTTCGGAGGAGGTTTGGGCGGCGGAAGAAGAGTCCTTGGAGCCTTCCTCTTTCAAGGCAACCCTTGAAGGAGAAAGGTCTCTCTTGGACTTCTTCTTACGCAAACCTCTCCCACTGGGAGATAGACCACTCCCTGCACTCACTACACGTTAAGTCTCTAGCACACCGTTGACCTCGACACTAGGGGCAAAGGGTGTGAGGATCCGTTTCGACCGCCGACATGAAGGTACCACAGGGGCGGCCAGAGAGACCAGGGCATTTGCGCATAATAGCGATGAAGGGCGAGGCCAACTTCCAAACACACAAAGTCTGAGAAAAAGAAAAAACAGATTAAGGCTGTCAAAAGCGAGGACGAAAGACTGACACGTCTGCACATCGTCCGAGCCAAAAGTGAAGTGAGACAATTCACCGGTGTGTGGGGGGGAGGGGTAGCAAGCTACCCCTTTCCCTACCCCCTTGCTAACTAGCGCGGGGGTAGTTAACCCTCGTTAAAAATCTATTGACTCGTCATTTTCAGCTACGCCGAAAGTAAACCCAATGTAAATAGCGTGGTTTGTATTTCGGTTATGGAACAAATTTCTTGTTTATCAATTCTCGAATTTGAATAGTTTTATTACCTACAGATTATATATTTACATAGCCACAGTTTATGACGTCCTTAGTAACCATGATCAGTATTTTCTGCAAGTCTTTTCAATTCCATGTCATAAGTTTTGCTGTCTCTAGAATTTACAATATGGTCACTTTGTTTGTGTAACTTTGTGCAGTTCATACACTTTGACACTTGCGAATTACACTACTTGGTGGAATGTTTTCCTGAACATTTCCCGCAGACTTTATCATCATTCTTAGACTTGGAATCTTTTCCAAGATGTCCATACCTCTGACAATGGTAGCAGGTGATCACGTGGTACCTATCACCGTATGCTATAAGTATCCCATCGTAATGAAGCGTTGTCCCCATTATCATGAATATCCCTCTGAACTTAAGGATCACATTTCAGCACATAGTGGGTAGTCCCACCTAAAGTATTTTTCTTCAGGACTACACTTATCTCCTATTCTATATTTTGGATTTGGTCCAGGCACATTGCATATCGTTATTTTTGGTTTTAGTTTTCCAATTTTTCTCGTTTCACTGTCGGCAACCAATGTCTGAATTTTGTTAGCAACCTCTCCTCTAATCATTTTGTTTGCAAAGTTTACAACAACATTTCCATTCGAAGTTGACCTCGTGTTAAGTATAGGAATGTCTTTAAGTGCCAGTTCAACCTCGTGTTTTCTTTCGGTAATTTTAGTTGCTGTATTTGTTAATTTAATGACCAACAGATTTTTTTCCTTAACTTTGTCAGCATATGTCGTTTTCTCCGATTTTGGGTTTATCAATGATTGAAGTGTTGCCGTAATTGATTCCATATTCATAGCGGGATGATCAACTTTCTCAGTGAGGTCAGTAGTCTGGGTGGAATTTGCTGCATGTGCGCTAAGGTCTGCAACTTTGTATTCCAGTTCAGTGATTCTCACGTCTTATTCGCTCAGGGCCTCTTCTTTTATATTCACATCTTCCGTTAATTTTGAGATACTGTATATAAATTGCCTTGTCTGGCTTCACCTATGCAGTGTGGGCATAACCAATCTAGGTTCACTCATCACCAGTGATGCCTGTCATTATATACACACATTTCCTGTGATAGAATCTATTGCAATCACATCCTATTCATTTTTTTCCGGTTTCCCTCCGTGGTTTCACGTGTGAGGTAGAAAAAGTTAAGGACAGACATAGGGTACCATTTCTTCTCACTTGAGTTTCTCTATATGACTAACTAATATCTCTTCAATGATGTTCAAGCGAGAAACAAAAGCTAAAACAAGACTCAGGGGGAGTGTTGAACGAAGCTCCGCGCAAAACACGTTCTCACTTGTAGATAATTACTATATAATTTTTTCCTACCAGTGTTAATTTACGTATGTATTACGTAAGGATTTTTATTGTACAGTACATGTACTGTATGCGTAGTGTACATTTCCCGTTCAATTAACGCTACTATTATGCCTTAATGACTTCAGCATGCGCCACAATATTTTACTGCATATAACTTTGTAAACGTTAAGTTAAGACATTTTCATCTTATTTTTTCTGTTGCAATTTTCGTTGAATAAATATTCATACGTTCATTGAAAAAGAACTACTAATAGTGTATTTATAGTACAGTACTGTACTGTACGCGAAATACCGAACCATAATGTAGATACAGGCTATGTGTTAGGTGAAAAGCTTGAAGGGTTGTGAGGCAATTTGGTGAAGACAGCAATCACTTATGTGTGATGTTGTCTTACCTTAGCTAATTAAGCTGTATTGTAGTGATAGTCTATCTATTTACAAGGGAACGTCTCCCAATTTTTGGTTGTAGTCGACATCAAAAAAAGGAACAATAGGGGACTTTTCCTCTCTTCGCTCCTCCTATTCTGACGAGGGATTCAGCCAAGTTTGGTTGGTACTGCTAGGCGAAAGAAAACAAGCTACCCAGGCATAAGCCTATGACGGACAGGCTTACCCTTGCATTCTATGCAAATGCCAGTGGGGATTGGATTGTAAGGTGAATCCCCTTCTGGTGTATCACTCTGAGATTCCTCGAGCCTTTAAGACCCATAAAGTAATTAGGGAGAAGCTTTCGGTGATGTGGTAGTCTAAGGCGAAAGCCCGGGTAACAAGGAGCGTGTTTACCGAGTGGGTAAACATTTGTTTCAGCCCAACTGTGAAAAAATATTTGGAAAGCAAGCGCCTCCCGCTGAAATGTCTGATGGTATTGGAATATGCCCCTGCTCCCCCTCCTTGCCTCAAGGAAGACATCCTAGCGGAGTAAGGTTCTCTATCTTCGTCCTAACACCACCCCTCTCCTCCAGCCAACGGACCAGCAAGTGATATCGATTTTTAAGACGATCTACACGGAATATCTCTTCAAAAGATGTTTTTAAATCACTGACAGCACAAACCTTACCCTTCTTGAATTTTGGAAGGAGCATTTCGATGTTGTGATATGCCTTTGAATCATCGATACATCTTGATAGGAGGTTTCGAGGCACACCTTGAATTTTGTGTGGAAGACGCTGTGGCCAGATGCCATCTCCGCATGAGATCTCGAGGGCTTCCACGTAGGCCAAGCTGAAGCCAATGTTCAATGAGGTTGCCGAGATTGTTACACTAGGCACGTTCATGGGTCTGGAAGTCGATGAGGACGACAATAATGAGCTTATCAAGTAGCAACAAGAGGAGTTTACAACGGAAGACCTAAAGGAGTTGGAAGCCATGAAACTGAACAAAGTTCAGGAACAGTTCTCTAGCGGCGAGGAGGAGGATGATGACCCATTGACAACGGCAGAAATTAAGGAGGGTCTAGCTGGCTCCACCATCTTATGATGGTGGCTCTTATAGAAAAGACACATCCAGAAAAAGTTTTCACTGGTTGTCTTCTTGACCAGATTAATGACACTTGCCTGAATCAATTCAGAAACCTTTTAGGAAGCAGGCAGAAACAAGCTTCCTTGGATAGTTTTTTTATAGAGGCCTTTGGTACTAGTAGACCAAAATGAAGATAAAAGTGAACAATGAAAAAAAAAGTGGCAGTGATGAAGAAAAAATTTAACTTAGAAAATACAAAATGTAAAGTAAAAGAAAAATTAGAAAAGGTAAAATAAAAAAAAACTAAATTTTAAGTTTATCGTAAAGTTGAGCATTGATATTTTGTGCCATTTGTTAGTGTGTTTCCTAAAATTAAGTGTTTATGTTTTCTGCAATTTATTAATGTGTTGTATAGTTAAGTATTTAAGTTTTCTGCCACCTGTTAAGGTTTTCTGCCATTTTTCATACTCCTCTACTGCTCGCCACTTCACTCTCGGACATTGCCTCACTCCAAAGGTAAGGTTCCACATTTTTGTATCTGTATTTTCATTTCTTGTTACATAGTTGAACTGTCACCTCTAGTTATACATTTACTTTACAGGTTATTAACGGTTAGGTTATTATTGAATAATTATAATGGTTGTACAGTAACCTATTTCATTGAGTTTAGTGGAGTTTAGCCTATTATACTGTAAACATTTAATGTTGTGTTTTTTTACGGCTTGGAACAAATTATGCTATTTACATGTCAAAGACAACTTACAATGCAAAAAAAATCACAGTACGAAAGCCACTATGAAACCAATTAATTTTGTATTGTGATGCATTACTGTACCTATTTCAGTAAATTTAAAACCAATATATGTGTTTATTCCACAGTGACTGTATTTCTTGATATTTAGCTTATCATATTTGATGTTACGTATTATGTTATGATCTGAGGCATACTGTACTTACAGTATGTCCTGAGTGTGTTATCTCAAAAGCAATTTGGGGGAAAGTGGGGGCAAGCATCTCTACCAATATTGTTTGGGGGGTTGCAGGCAAAAAAGGTTGAGAACAACTGGTTTAGTAGAAAGACTATTGCTACTGCTGCGTCAATTAGCATGCCCAGGTACTTTATCCTCTGTTTAGAAATGAGACTCGACTTTTCCAGATTGATCATGACCCCCCGATTAAGGCTAAAGGAAAGCAGTCTATCTTGATCCTATAGCAACATTCACTTGAAGGAGGTAGGGATCAACTAGCATCCAACAAAAAGGTAGATAAAATACCTAGGTTTGATACATCTAAACTTCTAGAAGAGTACTGTACAGAGAAACATTTGCAATTCAATGTAGGAATCAATTTGCAATCTTAGAGACTTTGAGACAAAGAGCACACAATTAATGAATAATTGTGTGATATTAAGAACATATATCAGTCAGTTGGTAGTAAAGTCTTGGGACACACAGTTAAAAGGAGAATGCCATGGATATCAAATGATACGTGGGATAATGTAAAAAGGAGACAAAGACAGAAATTGATTGCAGAAAGTTTTCGAGGCAGTAATGAAAATTACAAGGTAGAGCATGCTAAGTATTCCAGTTTTGATAGTGAAGTCTAAAAGAAAAGCCAGGAATGACTGGAGAGAAGATTTAAACAGTAAAGCAGATGAGGCTGACAAAGCTATGAATATAGGGAGTGGCTATGGTGTAAAAATCACTCAAAGAACTATTAATAAAATCTCTACTGGGTAAAAGATGAAGAATATACCCATCAAAAAGAGATATGGACCTGTTATAAAAACAAAAGATGATGGATGGAAGACTTTAGTTAGGCTATGAGGAGATACGAAGGGAATAATTTGATTGATATACCTGAAGCTGATGAAGATCTTGATGTGCCCCTGAATGAATTCAGTATGTTTGATGTTGAAGCTATCATTATAAAAGTCAAGAGATGGAAAGACCTTGGATACGATGGAATAACTGCCGAGATAATACTAGCTAAAAATGAAGTGACCCCCAGAATACTTCAAGATAATTTTGTAGAATGTGGCATGCAGAGGCAAAACCTGATGAATGGGAGTTAGGAGTGTTGGTGAAAATAGTAAAAAAAAAAAAAAAAGGGAGACCTAACTGACTGCAATAATTACAGAGGCATAACACTTACGTTAGTTGTTATGAAAACATATACAGTAGTAGGCTTATTCTGAAGAGACTAGAGAGAAAGATTGATGAAAAGCTGTGAGATGAACAAGCAGGATTTAGAAAAGGTAAAAGTTGTACTGACGAAATTTTCATTTTGAGACATGATGTACAGCAATGCATAGAATATAGAAATCCACTTTTGATGGCACTGGTGGTCTATTTAAAAGCCTTTGATAGTGAGCACCAGCAAATTTTGTGGAGAGTCCTGCGGTATTATGGAATTTGTCTCAAATAAGTGAATTTGATAGCATAGCAAGTGCAAAGTTAATGTTAATGGAGTCTTATCAAATGAATTTCCAGTGAACAGCAGAGTACTCGAAAGGATTGTGTTGTCACCTATGTTGATTATCCTCCTCATGGATTTTGTAATGCGTAAAACAGTTGGAGCTGGTGTAAAAGGATTGAACTGGATTGGTGATATAGAAAATTAGCATACCGAATATGCCAATGATGCTGTCCTTATTAGAAGAACATCACAAGATTTGCAACACTTACTTACCAGAATGCATGAAATATCACATGAGGTTGGGCTCACGATAAATAGAAGAAAAGCAGAGATGATGAGAACGGAGTATGCAATGGAAGATGAAATATCATTGGAAGGAGAAAGGATTAATGAGGTAGAATCCTTTACATATTTAGGAACTACAATCTCCAATACAGGGTCTTTAAAATTACAGTCTAGTGAAAAATTTAAAAAAAGCAAATCAGACAATGCCTAGTTCAAGTAAAATTTGGAAATTAAATCATCTGAAATTGCATATAAAAATCAGACTATTCATCAGTTTAGTGAGATCAGTGTTACTATATAAACATGAATCATGGTATGACAATGAAACAATCTCCAATAGATTGAGTACATTTGAGAAAAAAGCCCTCAGAAGGATATCAAGAGTTAAATGGCATGACAGGATTAGAAACAAAACTATAAGAGAGATTACTCAAGTGCCATATGTGGATGAGATCATGATGAGGGGTAGATGGAGATGGTTTTGGCATGCTCTTCGCACTCCCCAAGAGACATTAGTTCACCAAATGTTCAGCTGGGCTACACAAGGCATAGAAGAGTTGGAAGACCCAGTCCTATATGGCTGAGGACTATGAAAAGTGAAGTAGGAGAGGATGAATGGAGAAGTATTGAATTAAAAGCTCAAGATAGAGACAACTGGCAAAATCTAACCGATGCCCTTTGCGTTAATAGGCGTAGGAAGAGATGATGATGATGATGGTAAATCCAGATGGAACATGCATGAAAGATGGCTATCATGTCTGTGAAACAAAAGACATGTACTTGCATATTTGAAATTGCAAAAGTATGCTTATTTTGATTGACAAATTTGCACAAAAACTATACCATACTTTTCTTTAAACTCAGTTTTTCCAGTAAGAATTTTAGTGGCTTACCTTTAACAACTGGATAATAATCTAAATCCTGATACGGCTCTTATTTCCTAAGAGAATAAGAAAACTTTAAAAGGGAAATTCTTTACCTGTTTGATATTTTTTCTGTTCGACTTTTGGGCAATGTATCCATTTTAGCAACTCTAGTTCGTAGAGGACCAGGAGAATTAATAGATCCAGGATTACCGCCTCTTTCTATGCTACTACTTCGTTGATGATCTCTTAAAGCCTGCAAATTGGATTATATTGTGAATAAATATATGCTTATTTAATCTTTCAATTTCTAAGACAAGATTAATACACAAGTAAATTTTAAGTTTTTATAATCATATAGGTTTAAAAGAGGAAATGCTAACCTGCAAACTCTGTGAAAGGGCATCTGAACGTAACTTAGCATAGACAGTTAATCTGTCAGTATTGCCATGTTTATCCAGCCATGATGCTATAGCTCTTAAATCTTCACGTACTCCAGGAGGGACAAGTTCAACTCCACTGATGGTATCTTCAGAAAGTTCTGGAACATTGAAAGGACATTCTTACATATGTTGACTCAAATCATGGAAGTAAACAGGTATGTTCTTTAATATTGAAGTTCTTATATACAATAATTGCACAGTTGCTTAGTTATAATGTAACCATGTTTTTACAATTCAATGAAATCTCATAGCTAAATGGTTCATGTCTTCTTAGCATGATGGGACAAAATAATCTTATGGAAGATTGCTAGACTAACGATTACAAAATTGGGTAAAGGGTGACCACCCAAAAATGCCACCCATGGAATCGTTAATAAAATTTACATCTCTTTCTACAATCCAATCAAATTTGGTACAAATAAAAGTTAGTCTATGCCTGGCTTGTCCACCAAGTTTCCGTTTTGAATATCCAACAGTCTTTGCTTTATCTCCATTCTATGATATGCTCCAAATGTGCACCTCTGCGTTGCAAGCACACCTGGATACTAAATGCAAAATTGTCAATAACTCTTATCATGTTACTCCCTTATCTATTTAGTTAGTTACTTATTTAGTTACTTATTTATATAGTTATTTATCTAGTTAGTTAGTTATTTATTTAGTTAGTTATTTAGTTATTTAGTGATTTTGGTTGCGATAACCCTCTTCAGTTCAAGAATAGTCTGGGGATTGTCTTGGTAAGCTTTTACTTTGAGATAACCCCACAGATAAAAACCTGAGATCATTGGTCCACATTGGCTTAAAGACCAGATGGAAGGGTCAGTTACGATCAATACTGAGCGCTACCTACTGGTCGTTAAGATATTTTGGGCAGACGAAGAGGTGTTATGAGAGTTGAACAGTGGTTTCAACAGGATGGGGCAACTCCTCATGCTTCAAATGACTAGTTGAAAGGGCTGCGGGGACACTTTGGTGATCGTCTCTTCAGTAGGAGGTGTGATCCTGAATCGGCTTCACATTCACTGGACCTTAACCCCAAATTTTCATCTGTGGGGTGACCTCAAAGATAATGTCTATCAGAACAGTCCTCAGATAATTCCTGAATTGAAGAGGCCCATCACAACCAAAATCAGTGCAATACCAAGGGAGCAATGTGTCAGAGTTATTGACAGTTTTGCACGTTGTATCCAGGTGTGCTTGCAACGCAGAGGTGTACATTTGGAGCATATCATGGAACGGAGATAAAACAAAGACTGTTGGATACTCATGACTGAAACTTGGTGGACAAGTCAGGCATAGATTGAAGTTCATTTGTACCGAATATGATTGGATTGCAGAAAGGATTGTGAATTTTATTAATGATTCCATTGGTAGCCTTTTTGGGGGGTCACCCTATAATATGTAGGATTTTAAAATAACCAGAAAATACAAAACTGGTTAATAATTGTCTAAACTATTCATAAATAGTTATTAGCCAATTCATAAAGTGCAAACCAAAACTCATTGAAGGGAAAAGGAAATGGGAATGTTGAGTATTTATCTATTTACTAAGTATAAAAAAAAATATTTCCTTATGATCATATTTTGAATATTCAAGAAAATATAAAGAAAAATAAAATATTTCATTATTACTTTTAATGATACTTGTTATTCAATCAAGACTCTACTTTCAATAAAAATTATATTAGATAAAG
>NC_090732.1:41077411-41154911 GCF_036898095.1 Palaemon carinicauda | reverse complement strand
AGTAAACAGGGAAACTAGCAAACCCACAGAGGAAGAGAAAAAAAAATAGAAAATTTCCTGAGTGGCACAATTCAGTTAGAAACAAAATGGAAAACTTCAGGGCAATGATAGCTACTGGTGAACTAGATGTATTATGCATTACCAAGACCTGGATTCAAGGAAAAACAAAAGTATTTTATTGGAGAATACGAAATCCCAGGTTTCAAGCTTTTCAAGAAGGATGGTTCGCCTTACCAAAAAAGGTGGAGGGGTAATGCTCTATGTTAGAAATCACTTAAACCCCATAAAAATGAAATTAGTAACCGAATGTGAAGTGATAGGTGCAAACATCAACACCATATGAAGAAAACGTCCAAAGTGGTAATATACAGACCACAACATCAAACACAAGAACAGGACGAAGAGCTATATAGATAACTTGGACAAAAAGTTAATAAGAAGCTAGTTGTCCTCATGGGAGACTTCAATGCACCAGTAAACAGGAACACTATGAATTCTACATCTTTGATAAACTACTAGAATTTTGTCAACAATGAATTCCTTCATTAGTGAGTCAATAAACCAACCAGGGGAAACAACATACTAGATATTGTGCTAACAACAGTAGAAAATTTGGTATCCAGTGTTTCAGGGAGCAAAAATATTGGCAAAAGTGACCAAAGAATAGTTAGGTTTCTGGTAAATATTCCTCATCTAAAAGAAAGGAAAATTATAAAAAATTATATTTTCATAATAAAATAAATTTTTGAATATACTTACCCGCTGGTTATATAATGGCTAAAGTCCCTGACGCCTCGGCAGGAAATTAAAAATCTCTTGCGCAGCTTAGCGCAGATATGCCAGGTGTACCGCAGCGCCCTCGCGGTACAATAGGTAGAACTATACTCAACCAATTCAGATTTTCCATGCCCCATGGTCTCTAGAGGTAGGAGGGTGGGTCTAAAACTTATATAACCAGCGGGTAAGTATATTCAAAAATTTATTTTATTATGAAAATATAATTTTTAAATATAAAACTTACCCGCTGGTTATATAATGGCTGATTGACACCCATTGGTGGCGGGTCAGAGACAGTTGCATAATTGGAAATTCACTTAAGAGTTACATAAACAACTTAAGCGGTTCTAACCTGATAAGGAAGCTGACAGCAATGCTCTGCCTCATTTTGTCTGCTATCCTTAGGAGATCCAGTGATCCACTCGGGGCTGATGATCTTCTGGGAGCTGTCAAACGGTACAATCACCTATAACATGACAGGACCTCAACTAATACCCTTGTTCCGGGCACTCTCTAGGAACAAAATGACCACCTGACTAGGTCAAAGATTGCGGAAGATTGCTGACCAATCTTCACGTACATTCATAAAAATATATATAACAGTTCCACGAGAAGAACAGGGGTACTAGAAATTTAGGGAAATGTAGTGGAGAATGTTTCACCTACTACTGCACTCGTTGTTGCAAGTGATCCCAAAACGTAGACGTCTTCATAAAGAGACTGGACACGGTAAAAGTAATGCAAGGCGAATACAGGATTACCCTTTCACAAGGCTGTATACGCGATGCTTTGCAGAGAACAGTTTAGTTTAAAAGTTACAGAAGTTTCTACAGCTCTAACTTCGTGAGTCTTTACTCTTTCAACATCTTATGATCTATCACCCAACCGTGTGGAAGAACTTTTGTAATCAAAGTCTATACGAGATGATAGAATGTTTTAGACATGGATAGCGCAGGCTTCTTGACCGTGCACCCAAGAGTTATGAATAGACTCTTAACTTCTTTGTGCTTGTCCCAATAAAACTTCATCATTTCAATCGGGCAAAAAACTCTTGTCAGCCCATCCCAAACCAAATTCGAGAGAATAGTGATCCCGAAAGATTTAGGCTATGGATGAGAAAGATGTTTGTTAATGACTAAGAATCAAGGTTGCAAGGTACCTATGGCTTAACCAATGTGAAGTCCGTGTTCTTGCTAAAAGAGTGAACTTCACTGACTCTCAACTATGGTAGACTTACTCAGAAAGTCTCCAAAGTTAGGCCTTAAAAAGAAACAAAGTGTAAAGGGTCGGATCTGTCACTACCGCGAAACTCCAGAAACAAACCCTAAATTTCAGGCTGGCGCATCTTGCTGATGCCTCCAAGTCCTCTCAAATGATCTGAGAAGATATATAAGGTCTCTATTTGATAGATCCAATCTTCTGAGTCTGAAGACAGATGCCCGCATACTCCTGTACCCTTTGATGGTCGAGGAGGAAAGAAAATGTGTTTTCTTCTAAGGTCTAAGAAAAATTAGGCCATTTGTGTTAGAGTTACCTAATGAAGAGCCAGCTCTACCTCTACACCACTCCATAAAACACTCTAATTGGGTTGGAAAACCTTGAGGCAAATGTCCTTTGTACAAGCGAAAGCCTCAGCTGTCTCCTTCGAACAGCCCTCTAGATCTTAGGGGTTTTCCAAAATACTGGAGGCAGCTAGGCCTAAAGCTTGAAGGTTTAACATAAAACGTTCGTGATCCTGACACGGGGAAAAGGACTAAAGACATGCTTCCAGCATGCACCCAGCATGGTCCCAGCATGAGTCCAGTATGGTTCCAGCATGCTGCCTATACTCAACATGTCGTGAGAGAGAATCGGGATCTAGAGCCGCCTCCCAAAACTCGTCCATATCGGTCGCAAGAAACCGATATTAAAGCTAGGCTTGTTGAAAAGGAGCATCAACAACGTGAACCTCATGCTGTGAGGTTAAGACCTGATCGTGTGTAATCAGCGAGTGTTCAACAAACTTAAAGCCAAAGCTTGACACGAGGGAGCGTTAGCTGCAAGGCCAGAGAGACGCGAAGGAGAGACAATAGTCTGTTTATACTGCTGGGAGAAAAAAGACTTGACTGTATGCGTCTAGCATGCGACCATAATGTCGCATGTGCTTGCATTGCCGTAAGGTGTCAGCGTGCTGTATGCGTTCACCTTGTCGTGTGGATACAGCTCTGTGTGTGTGCCCCGCTTGTTGTAAATCTACAGCGTGCAGCGTGGAGGCGACAGCATCGCGTCCGGTCATTGACGGAAAGACGGAACTGATTGCCGAGAGTTGTCCTCATGAGTGAGAGTCACGCGTCCCGCAGACCGCGAAAATGGGACAACTTGTTGAAAGGATCAACTTTGACTGTCAGCGTCCAACAAACGACCAAACTGGCGTCTGCGTCTGTGACTGCGTGAGGAAGACCAGAACTTGCGTCTGTGTCTGCGTGATGTCTGCCGTAAGAGAGAGACCAGACTGCTACAAGCACCCGCTCTAACGCTTCTCGTAACACGAGCATATCTCTGCGTGGAAGCGTTACTAAGCATAGGAGAACTATGCCTTCTGACACTAATCGGAAAACCATTTCTTTGATCTATGGTAGTCCTTAGACTCTTTAGGAGAAAATTTTCTCCCCCCGAGAATCGTAAACGCTAAACACAGATGAAATAGAGCTCTTTTAGCTCAGACCAAATCTACACTCGCGGGGTAGCGAGTGCGCCAACTCAAGCATGGGCGAAGGCCGGGAGAGAACATTAACCGCAGTCCTGTGAGCGACCTGGGAGAGTCCCTATCACATTTCAAGCGCGACTTGTGCGCAAACTGAACGTATCCAATGCTGTGAGATACAGTCAACAGTAGTCACTAGACCTCAGAAGAAAGTAATAGACCTTTCCCCAAACTGGGGGAGGGGAAGAAGTGTGAACAGAAGCAAACTGAGCACCTTTTCCCCGGAGAACTGTGTCTTACACGATTCTAGTGCTGACACGTTGTCTTCTTCCGAAAAGAAAAAACTTCCGGCGAACGTTAGATACTGTAGGATAAGTTAATAGAAAACATACGACTCCTGAAAGGTCTAGGACAAATTGACTGGTGACTACCAAGTCTAGGGTTTGCGTCCTTCGATGAGGACAAAGTCTTTCCTCCCTGAAAGTGAGTCAGATTCCAGAGGAAGAGCTAGGATTGTATGTGACTTGTCTGACTTCCGCTTCTCTTGCGGATGAAAAAACACACTCGATTGCTTCCTGTTTAAGCATCAAAATACGTCTACTGCGAAGGTAAGTTCTGTTCGCGTGCATACATGACAAGTAACTTCCTATTCTGGTAGACAGGGAAAACATAGAATGTCATTCTCGTCAGGGAACTGAATTCTAATATGCAGAAAACAGTTACAAGATCCATGATACCATAGCGATGACGAACTGACCGCTTCAAGACATTCCAACTTCGCTCTTTTCAAGATACTATGTCACATGGTTGTGATGTCATAGCTCGCCAATCATAGGCGAAGAAAAGAGTATTACTTCATCATTCCAAAGTGGAGAAAGAACGTCTTGGACTGCATCAACAATATCGTTCGGCGGGACAGACATTTAATGCACAAGGTCCGCGAAAAACCTCAGCCTACCGACCTTCCTTCTCCCAAGGGTTGGAACGTAAGGAAGACATATAGGACTAGGGGCAAGGTGAACATGAACAAACACCTCCTCCAGAGCACTGCGCTATGCTTACGAGTCACTAACAAGAGCGGTTTAAAAACATAATACATTAAATCATAAAAGATCTGCCCGTGGTGGGAGATATACTTTTACGTTCTATTCTCATAAAGGCCTTAATGTACTTTCTGTTGTTGCAGCTGCAAGCGCTGTATCAATCTCTACAGTAAGGTTCGTTATTTTTCTGAGAATGATTTAATGTTAATTCATTTATTCATTTAACCATTAATTTACTAGGCCATCGTTCCCTAAAGGAGTCCTTTGGGTTAAAGCATCTTGCTTTCCCAACTAGGGTTGCTGTCGTTACTTACAATAACGACATGGGAAATCAATTGTTATTGAATATCTATGTTCATATTGTATATGGAAAATGTTCTTTTTGCATTGGGTGGAAATGTGCAGGTTTCTGTACAAATGAAGGTTTGGTTTATATTCAATTGTAATAAGCATTGTTACCAAGGAATATTGTCTTGTGAATAGTTGTATAAGTGGTTAACAATGCGATGTAAGTTGTTTGAATAGTTTCGTTCGGTTTGCGTTGAATAGTTGGTTTCGTTCGTTTTGTTGTTTTCTTTTGTCGTGAGCGAACGAAGCGGAAGTCGTGACTTTGGGAGAGAGAGCGAACGCATTATTTTTACGACAAAGGCAACAGAGCTAACGGCCACAGTTGCTGTCTATCACTTCTCAAGTCTCAATGTTTGTAGTGTAGTCTTCAGTGGACTTAATCAGGATGAAGAGAATTTCATTTGATTAACGAAGCCGTTCCTTCCCAGCATTTAATGAAGTGGATGAATTAATCAACCGAAGTTTGGATGAGTATCATATAATATTTAGTTACCTTGGATGGGATAATTCGCTAGGGATATGCATATCTGTGCGTGGGATTCCGTGACTGAGTAAAATCAAATATTTATATGTGGTATCGTGGTTTACCCGTGCCTATTGTAATCCGAACTCGGTAAGAACTTCATATGAAACCAAGTAAGTAATAATTGGGGCAAAAGCTCAATAGAATATAGTATGACCATTTATCTTTGTAACACAACGCAATGAATTCTGTAGAGAAAGGGTCTTGAGTTCTCTTAACGAATCTGGTAATTAGTAATTTTGTGAATGACTGAAGTCATTATATATTGTTGCTTGTTTGACCCTAATAAGTAACGATAGTTGTAGCTGGCTAGTAATAAAAATAAAATAAAATAAATAGCGACACCATCAACTCAACTAGCGAAAACTCTGAAGTCGGAACGAGGAGCAGCAGGTAAATTATATGAGGGAAACTCTTTAGAAAAATTCTCATGAGTTTCTGAAAGTTATTCCCTTCCTTTTACAATCTCTATCCTAGGAAGAGAAGTCTTGATTCTTAGGAATCCACTCCTTATGATTCTGAATTCAGACCTCAATACTTAGAGGTTTTAATTCTAGCTCTCACAACCAAGAGTTAGCCCAGCAGGCCTTGGTCCAAGAATATAATATCTTTCTAGTTAAGATTTATTTCTTAATATAGCGCCTGGAGCAACCATAACTTAACACTAGACGTTCATGGTCAGATAGACATCAAAGTCTATTGTCATAGGTAGCGAAGCGTCCACCCCGACGCTGAAGCGTCCACCCCGACGCTGAAGCGTCCACACCGATGCTGAAGCGCCCACACTGACGCTGAAGCGTCCACACTGGCGCTGAAGCGTCCATACTGACGCTGCCTGGCGAACGTCGGCGCGTCTGTATAGACTGATACTAGGTGTTATGAGCAGTCGGTTTGCGTTGAGCAGGTAATCGAAGTAAAGCATCCACTTTCCCCCACCATTGAACATTGCGGTTGGTAGGCCGCCTGTGCGACAACGAGTCCTCACCGTTAAAGACACGTCGCCTGTGCGACCGTGTCAAAGACCGGAATCGAGACACCCAACCGCACTGTTAACGGAAGGCTGAAAATACTGCAAAGCTGAAGATAGATGCTGTTTCATGCCTAACTACAAAGATCAAGGATCAACCTTAAGCGAAACGTATTCAGCATTGTCTTCGTCGATCCATAGCGCTTGCCACTGTTGAGAGACGACACCCATCAGGCGGAGGTGGCGGCACTGCGTCTGCGCCGCACGAAACGTAACACACGCAGAACGAATCTAGTCTTGTTTTCAGGTTAGCGCCTTTGAAAACACTAATACCTCGCTTTATAGCGAGGGTGAGCGTTCTGGTGATCGACATAAAACGCCCGAGAGGACTTCAGTTCGGGTCTTAAAAGACTGTAACGCCTGGTTACCCTCTCGATTCCTTTCGCCATTCAACTTAACTTCTCCCCTGGGTCCGGGAGCTCGACAGAGGTCTAAGGCTAGGATAACGACAGGTCCGAATAGAAGCACTCTCCACAGAATAAAATTCACTGCACAAATTATCACTAAAAAATCTGCACTTTACTCTTTGGCACAAAGATAGTTTCATAATTACCTGAAAACCAAAGTATACACTCTCTCAAAGGAAATGAACTCCATAGGGATTGATTGATTTATTTAAAGTTTTCAGGCATTCTGACATCTAAGGTCATTGACGACGGTAACATTTAATTTATGTATACATAAATAAAAAATAAAATAAAATAAAAAATAAAAGAGTATTCAATTAAAATCATAAAAGTTAAATAGTTTTCAGAAGACCTGCTTCTGAAATAAATCTAAAAATGCCACTTGCATAGGACACATCTTTTCCAAGAATCTTGGCAAGGATGAACCTGCCACCCTCACCTCGAGCCTCAAACAAATATCTATTCCTTAAGTTGTTATAATTGGGGCATTCAGTCAACAAATGCCTCACTGTTAGAGGTACTAAACAGTCGTCACAATACGGTTGGTGTTGGCCCTTCAGCAGAAACTCGTGTGACCAATATGGAGACGACAAAGAAACGTCTCCCATTTTCGGGGCATTATATTATACCTCCAAGGAGATATGACATTTGTTACCTCTCGCATTTTATTCCCATCTAGGCTATCCCATTGCTGTTGCCATTTATTGCAAACCAATTTCTTGATGTCAGGTAAGAAATCATTACAGGGAATGGGATACTTTCTTGGCAGCAACTCGGATGCAGCCTTCTTAGCCAGTGAATCTGCCTTCTCATTCCCAGACACACCTACATGTGCTGGAACCCAACAAAATTGAACTGTTATACCTCTCCGTCCAATAATAAAAAGCCATTCTAAAATCTTTAAAACTAGAGGGTTATTAGAATTAAAAACTTCTATAGCTTGAAGGACACTCCTTGCATCACTAAAAATTGTAAAATTACCCTCCTTCTCCAACGCTATTTTCTCAATAGCGGTTAATATGCCATACAGTTCGCCAGTAAATATGGAAGCGGTCAGAGTTAGTGCACGTCTACAATTAAAACCATTACTATGTACTCCAAATCCAACGCCAGCATCAGATTTGGAGCCATCAGTATAGATAAAAGTTGATCCTCTATGTTCTTTAACATGTTCATTAAAAAGAGACCTGGCTTCTAGGTCTGACATATTCTTCTTATCTCCAATAAAATATTTACAAAAAGATATCTCTGGTAACTTCCATGGAGGCGTTGATGATACCTTGAATGGAAGTACCTTACTTCTAATTATATCCGGATTGTTTAATAATCGTTTCACCCGAAAGCTATAAGGTTGAGACTCCGTAGAGAGAGACTTATAATTCTGTCACTGGACAATTGTTTGAATGGGAATGCAAAAGTACCGAATCCCATATAAATGTAACAAAATATTAAATATCAAATATTACCTTGATAGATATATTTATAAATTAAAATAAACCCTTTAATTAAGGGATTCCAATAAAAGATGAATCATCACTCGCATCATTAGAACATCTACAAATAATATACGAACAAATTTAGTATTCCAAAAACCACCAAAGCAACAACGATACATAGAATCGTGCGCTACGACAATTGTAAAGAATACTGCATCGTATAAAATAAACTGAACTGTAACTTCCTTTAATCTCTGACTAAGGAAAAAATACTGAAAGGACCAATTAATTGCAAAATAAAATGTTCCTTTTATAAAGTACAATTTAAAAACTTGAGAAGTAAGAAGAAAGTACTACAATATATTGTAACATCGTAACGATACTGACTACTGCGTAACAAAAATAAACTGAACGCTAGTTAATCTTTGTAAATAGATCGAAGATTATCTTAAGAAAACTATTAAAAGGATAAAATTTTCTCAAAATAATTCTTTTAATTTAATTTATAACTTAATACTCTAAAAGCATATTCACTTATATTCTTTGTAAAAAGCAAGACAGACTTTTAGCTTACGGAAGAGGCTGTGACGCGAGAGAGAATTTCCAATAGTACAGCCAGCTATGGCGGCAGAAAAAATCTGAATTGGTTGAGCATAGTTCTACCTCTTGTACCACGAGGGCGCTGGGGTACACCTGGCATATCTGCGCTAAGCTGCGCAAGAGATTTTGAATTTCCTGCCGAGGCGTCAGGGACTTTATTCATTATATAACCAGCGGGTAAGTTTTATATTTAAAAAGCTAGAATACAGACGTAGTAACTGGATGAAACTGAAGGAATACACCAAGAATTTAGAATACAACACAACTGGGAACATCAATACACAATGGGACTCCTTTGTAGAAATATATAAAGAAAAAAGGGCTAAATGTATACTGCATAGAAAAATTTCATCATATGGAATGCCACAACTTAAGTGGTTCAACAGAGAAATACCCAATGCAATAAGTAGTAGAGACAGGAAACATGAATCAATGGGTCCAAAGTCTTCAGTTCTTGAAATTTCTGAGCTCAAGAAGTTAAGCCGAAAAGTAGATAAACTAGTTAGAAAGGCCAAGATCAACGAAGAGAAAAAGAGTGGCTTCAGCTAATAAAGAAAAAAAATATTTTGCATATGTAAACAGTAGAAAACTAATAAAAAACAACATTAACCCATTTAAGAGACTCAGAGGGTAATCTTATAACAAATGATTTGGAAAAAACTGAACTGATGAATGCATATTTCACAACTGTATTCACTGGGGAAGAATCAATTACCCTTTCTGAACCAGCTATCAAATATGAAGGGCCACAACCATTAAATAGAATCACTTTTACAATGGATGATGTCCAAAAGAAAATAAAAGAACTAAGTAAATCTAAGGCACATGGAGGATGATACTCATCCAACAGATATTATAGAGCTAGAAGAAGAGATAACCCCACACTTTTACAAAATGTTCTGAAAAACAGCCTACGAAAGAAAGGCACCACAAGGATGAAAACTAGGCAATGTTACTCTAATCAACAAGAAAGGACCAAAAGAAGAACCTGGCAACTCAGACCAGTGTGTCTAACTATAGTGCCTCACAAAACTTTTTAATCAATTAGAGTAGATTCAATAGTAGAACATATAGAGAAACAATCTTTTCATACACAGCCAACAGGGTTTTAGACAAAAGAGATCGTGTGTAACAAATCTTTAGGAATTTTTCCACATGTTTAGCATTTATGACAAAAGCTAGGCAACAGACATCATATGCCTAGATTTTCAAAAGGCTTTTGACAAAGTTCTTCATAAATAATTCATGGTCAAAATTTAGAGCATTAGGCATTACTGATGAGCCAGCTGGATAGATCAAAGATTGCCTAACAAACAGAAAACAGAAAGTTGTAATCACTGGAGAAGCTCCTGTGTGGGCAGCTGTTATAAACGGAGTGCCTCAAGAATCTGTCCTTGGACCATTGCTATTTCTGATCTAAATTAACGACACAGATTTAGGATTAACTCGTAGAATAGCCAAATTTGCCGACGATACTAAATTGGGCATAAATTGGCACTGAGGGGTGTGATACCCCATCCACGTCACCAACCACAAAAGTCAGCCCACTTTGCCCAATATATGACAGCAGATGACTCCCAGATGTATCCTGCTCTTTTCTTTGCAACTGATTTCAAAAAGCCTCTCTTTCCAAGAAGTTGCTGGGTAACCTGAAGTGATGGCATCACTTGATGAAAAACCTTTACGTGTGGTGTCCAAGTAGATCGGGAAGTGGAAGGAGCTCCCTCAGTGTCTTTGTGAGAAGATGCAGAAGGTCCAAAAACCATTTTCCACATTTCCAAAACAGAGCAACCAGGATCATTGAGAGGTCTTGTGATGCCCTGACCTTGTTTAGAAGCCTCCATAATACACAGAAGGAGGGAGGAACGTGTAGATGTCCAGTATGTCTTACCGATGTTGGAAGGCATCCTGCCAGACCGCCTAGGGGTCAGGTACTGGAGAGCAGTACACCGGAAGCTTCCGGTTTAGGGACGTCGCGAATAGGTCAATTGTCGGCGAACCCCACAAAGTCAAAAATTTGTTGGCTATCATTTGTTTCTAAGACCATTCGGAGCCAACTATCTGAGTCCTCCTGCTCAGATTGTCAGCCAACACATTTTTCTTGGGGCTGATAGGGCTACCAAGTTATCTTATGTTCATCTGATGACTTCTACAGCTAGGTGGCAAAGGTGCTGTGGGGTCCTTTGACTGGCCGGACAGTACTTCACTGGATCCTTCTCTCTGGGTACGGTTCACTTTCCCTTTGCCTACACATACACCGAATAGTCTAGCCTATTCTTTACAGATTCTCCTCTGTCCTCATACACTTAACACTGAGATTACAAAACAATTCTTTACCAAGGGGGTAACTACTGCACTGTAATTTTTCAGTGGGTACTTTCCTCTAGGTAAGAGTAGAAGAGACTCTTGAGCTATGGTAAGCAGCTCTTCTAGGAGAAGGATATTCCTCTGTACCATGGTCTTCCACTGTCTTGGGTTAGAGTTCTCTTGCTCAAGGGTACACTCGGGCACACTATTCTCTCTAATTTCTCTTCTTGTTTTGTTTAAGTTTTTATAGTTTATATAGGAAATATTTTTTAATGTTGTTACTGTTCTTAAAATATTTTATTTTTCTGTTTCCTTTCCTCACTGGGATATTTTCCCTGTTGGAGCCCCTGGGCTTATACCATCCTGCTTTTCCAACTAGGGTTGTAGCTTAGCAAGTAATAATAATAATAAAAATAATAATAATAATAATAATAAAAAGTACCTCCTTGTTTATTTATGTGTGACACTACCGTGGTGTTGTCATTCATCAGCAACATGGAGCAGCCCGAAAGGAGCTGATGGAATTGCTTGAGGGCCAGAAAGGCTGCCCTCATTTCCAGAAGGTTTATGTGGTAGTGTTGCTCTGCTTCAGACCAAAGCTCGGATGTCGTGAGGTGCAACAGGTGAGGCCTCTACCGTTCTTTTGTTGCATCTGTAAAGAGCAATAATTCTAGGAAAGAGAGAGGTCTACTCGCCTGAACAGATTGATGTTTGACACCCACCCACTCAGGTCTCTCTTCTGCTCTGACCCTCCTGGCACCAAGGTCTTCAACTCCCACTGTAAAGAGCGAATGCGTAGGCGACCGTTGGGGACCAGCTTCTCCAAGAGGTTTAGGTGCCCCAGAAGCCTTTGCCAAATAACTAAACCACTCTACTAAAGAAATGAATGAGCTACCCTTTTCCTTCTCTTTACTCATTCTTCAGACTAGAAGACTTTACCTAGTTTGGTAATGATCCTCATTCCTAGATATACAATCTCCTGTGAAAGTTGCAAGGATGACTTCTCGTAATTTACCATGATCTCCAGATCCTGGCAAAATGCAAGAAGCCTATCTCGATGAAGGAGAAGGGTCTTCCTTGAGTCTGCTTTAACTAGTCAATCGTCCAGATATTGAAGCAGATGAACGCTGTTCTTTTGAGCCCAGGTGGACACCTGAGGTGCTATGGACAGGCCAAAGCATAGCACCTTGAACTAGTATATCTTTTTGTTACTGTGAATTTCAGGTATATCCTTGAGGATGGATGAATGGGCATCTGGAAGTACGCATCCTTGAGGTCTAACGATATCATGAAGTCCTCTGGTCTGACAGGTTGTCTAACCGTCTGCACCATCTCCATCTTAAACGGAACCTGTTGGACAAACTAGTTCAGATGCCTTTTCTACAAGAAATAACCAATTGTAGAAGCCTGGGAACCCATCCTGAACCTACTGGATAGCATCCTTCTCCAGCATGATCTGGATATCAGCAGGAAGGGCTGGTTCCTTCGTGGATCCCTTCGCATGGGAACCTGACACTGTCAGATGGAGAGTCAGAGGAGGGCGAGAGAGCATTAACTGGATGATGTATCCCTCTCGAAGCACAGAGACTGACCAAGGCTCAGTCCGGAGGAGCATCCACCTCCGCTAGTAGCTTTGCAGGCATCACCCAACCGGCCAACCGGTGCTGGTCGCAGAGTGCCCTCCCTGGTGGGAATGTCCGCGTTTCTCTCTCTTGCCATCTCTGCCCTTCTTCATGACAGTAGGTCGAAAGGGCTGCTTAGGACCTTGAGGTTGTGCTGCGTGCTTCTGCAGCTGTGCAGTCTTCTCTGCACCCTGGTGCTTAGTCAGGGACAATATCTGCGGTGGTGGTACAGTAATCCCTCACCTATCGAGGTTAATGGGGACCAGAACCGACCGCGATAGGTGAAAAACTGCGATGTAAGTTCCCTCCCTATTTTTGGAATACATACATTTTGTTGTGTACATGTACATGTATATATAATAACAATAAAAGTATATTAACCCTATAAATGCATATGTTATCATTAGAACATTAAAGAATCATGTAAATAAATACTGATAATATAAATTATATACTGTACATAAAATAAAGTACTGTACTGTATAAATACTGTAATATAAATACAGTATTTAATACATTACGTATATTGTTGGGATTGCAAGTGATGTATGTGGCAAGAAGGTTGTTGGAGGCAGCATGAGGAAGGGCAGTGAATGGTGGAATGAAGGAGTGAAGGTAAAAGTGGAAGAGAAAAAGAGGGCTTTTGAAGAATGGCTGCAGAGTAATAGTATAGATAAGTATGAAAAATATAAAGAGAAAAAGGTGGAAGTAAAGCGCAAGGTACGTGAGGCAAAGAGGGCAGCTGACCTGAAGTGGGGTCAGGGACTGGGTCAGTCATATGAAGAGAATAAGAAGAAGTTTTGGAAAGAAGTGAAGAGAGTAAGGAAGGCTGGCTCAAGAATTGAAGAGACAGTGAAAGATGGAAATGGAAGGTTGTTAAAAGGAGAGGAGGCAAGGAAAAGGTGGGCGGAATATTTTGAAAGTTTGCTGAATGTTGAGGATAATAGGGAGGCAGATATAATTGCTGTTCCAGGTGTTGAGGTGCCAGTGATGGGAGATGAGAATGAGAGAGAGATTACAATAGAGGAAGTGAGGAGAGCACTAGATGAAACGAGAGTAGGAAAAGCATCTGGTATGGATGGTGTGAAAGCCGAGATGTTGAAGGAAGGGGATGTGACTGTACTTGAATGGTTGGTGAGATTGTTTAATATGTGTTTTGTGTTGTCAATGGTACCAGTAGATTGGGTTTGTGCGTGTATTGTACCACTATATAAGGGTAAGGGAGATGTGCATGAGTGTTGTAATTCAAGAGGTATTAGTTTGCTGAGTGTAGTTGGAAAAGTGTATGGTAGAGTAATGATTAATAGGATTAAGGATAAAACAGAGAATGCAATCTTGGAAGTACAGGGTGGTTTTAGAAGAGGTAGGGGTTGTATGAATCAGATTTTTACTTTTAGGCAGATATGCGAGAAATATTTAGCAAAAGGTAAGGAGGTGTATGTTGCGTTTATGGATCTGGAGAAAGCATATGATAGAGTTGATAGGGAAGCAATGTGGAATGTGATGAGGTTATATGGAGTTGGTGGAAGGTTGTTGCAAGCAGTGAAAAGTTTCTACAAAGGTAGTAAAGCATGTGTTAGAATAGGAAATGAAGTGAGCGATTGGTTTCCGGTGAGAGTGGGGCTGAGACATGGATGTGTAATGTCGCAGTGGTTGTTTAACTTGTATGTTGATGGAGTGGTGAGAGAGGTGAATGCTCGAGTGCTTAGACGAGGATTAAAACTGGTAGACGAAAATGATCATGAATGGGAGGTAAATCAGTTGTTGTTTGCGGATGATACTGTACTGGTAGCAGACACAGAAGAGAAGCTTGACCAACTAGTGACAGAATTTGGAAGGGTGTGTGAGAGAAGGAAGTTGAGAGTTAATGTGGGTAAGAGTAAGGTTATGAGATGTACGAGAAGGGAAGGTGGTGCAAGGTTGAATGTCATGTTGAATGGAGAGTTACTTGAGGAGGTGGATCAGTTTAAGTACTTGGGGTCTGTGGTTGCAGCAAATGGTGGAGTGGAAGCAGATGTACGTCAGAGAGTGAATGAAGGGTGCAAAGTGTTGGGGGCAGTTAAGGGAGTAGTAAAAAATAGAGGGTTGGGCATGAATGTAAAGAGAGTTCTATATGAGAAAGTGATTGTACCAACTGTGATGTATGGATCGGAGTTGTGGGGAATGAAAGTTATGGAGAGACAGAAATTGAATGTGTTTGAGATGAAGTGTCTAAGGGGTATGGCTGGTGTATCTCGAGTAGATAGGGTTAGGAACGAAGTGGTGAGGGTGAGAACGGGTGTAAGAAATGAGTTAGCGGCTAGAGTGGATATGAATGTGTTGAGGTGGTTTGGCCATGTTGAGAGAATGGAAAATGGCTGTCTGCTAAAGAAGGTGATGAATGCAAGAGTTGATGGGAGAAGTACAAGAGGAAGGCCAAGGTTTGGGTGGATGGAAGGTGATGAATGCAAGAGTTGATGGGAGAAGTACAAGAGGAAGGCCAAGGTTTGGGTGGATGGATGGTGTGAAGAAAGCTCTGGGTGATAGGAGGATAGATGTAAGAGAGGCAAGAGAGCGTGCTAGAAATAGGAATGAATGGCGAGCGATTGTGACGCAGTTCCGGTAGGCCCTGCTGCTTCCTCCGGTGCCTTAGATGACCGCGGAGGTAGCAGCAGTAGGGGATTCAGCATTATGAAGCTTCATCTGTGGTGGATAATGTGGGAGGTTGGGCTTTGGCACCCTAGCAGTACCAGCTGAACTCGGCTGAGTCCCTGGTTAGGCTGGAGGAACGTAGAGAGTAGTCCCCTTTTTGTTTTGTTTCTTTGTTGATGTCGGCTACCCCCCAAAATTGGGGGAAGTGCCTTTGGTATATGGATAGACGTACATGTATACTGTATGTACATTTACATTTATACATAAATAATATAAATAGAGTGTGGGTACATGTACATACATACAGTATGTATATATAAATAGTGTACGTGTATATACTGTAGATATGTTTTTAGAACTCTTTTATTCTTATAACAAGATACGTAACTCATCTCTAACAATGACGATCTTGATAAATGACGAAGAAACACCAGTGCAGTATGATGGAGGTGAAGAAGATGAAGATGATTTACTGCACAGGTTAATGAAAGCTTTACTGCTCCTCAGGTGATGCCTCATCGTTAGTTGATAGAGGCGGTGGATCGTCAACGACAGCTTCCAATAGAGCTGGAAAAACTGCAGGAGGCGGCGTAGTGGCTCCGTGGGAAGCCGGAGAGGCAGCAGGAGGAGTATCTGATGCTTCTGAAGAAGGTTTTCGGCGCACTAGGATCATCGTGATGGGAAGTTGTTGACGTTGTTTTTTCATCTGAGCAAAGATGCTCTTGTACAACGCCATTACACCGTCAATAGGGTTACTAAATTCGATGGCTCTTGACCATATTATCATCGATTTCTTGAGCCCTTTGTTGCAGAGCTCTTGCAGGTTGTCCAAGCTGAGGCCACATTCTTCAGCTTCATCGTCGTCGCCGACATTGGCTGCCTCTTCTTCCTCACACGCTGATCTTGTCATTTCGACAAGGTCCTCGTCGGTTAGCGGCTCCAAGTGGCACTCGATCAGTAAGTTGACGTCATCCGTCGTCATGTCGGAGAAACCTTCATTGGCTACTAACCATGCCAGTCTCACAGCCTTATCTACGGCGGAGTGGTGAACTTTGTCTGGTATAAAGCCCTCATAGTCATGAACAACGTCTGGCCACAATTTTCTCCAACTTGCATTCAATGTTTGCTGTTTTATCTCATTAAGAGCTTTCTGAATGTTGGCCAGGCACGTTGCAATGTTGTATTCCCGCCAATATCTCTTGAGGCTGAAGTCCTCGTCATCTTCATCGATGGAGGAGATGAGGCCCTCCATCGTGGACCTCGTGTAGAGGCCGAATGACCCCCTGATCCATTGGTTGTATGAGGGAAGTGGTGTTGGGGGGCAGGAACTCCACTTGGACCCCGTCATAATGCAGATCCGCTGCATGTCCGCCTGCACATTCCATCAAGTGGAGGACCTTACAGGGTAGCCTATTCTCCGCGATGTACAGCTTCACCTGTGGGATAAAGCAGTTCACGAACCAGTTGAGTGTGAGGGCTTTAGTTATTCATGCCTATTTATTACTCATCCAGTAGACAGGCAGCAAAGCTTTGTTTTTGTTTTTCAAAGCCCGAGAACATATGAACTTGTAAATTAAGCCGGGCTTGAGCATGAAGCCCGCGGCATTCCCTTACATGAGGAGAGTGACACGATCTTTGTGGGCCTTGAACCCTGGCTTCTTTACTTCGTCATTGTAAAGGAACATCCGGGACGGCATCCTCTTCCAGAAGTGGCCAGTCTCATCTATATTGAACACCCTGCTCCGGGAGATAGCCACCTTCTTTAATTCATTTCGGGAACTCGTCCTCGACGTAACGAAGAGCTGCCTCTCGGTCTGCCGAGGCGACCTCCCCATACAAAGGAACGCTGCGAAGGCCAAACCTCCTCTTGAATTTCTCGAACCAGCCATTGCTGGCAACAAAATCTCGATTTTCTCGTGGGGCAGGATCATCTTCGTCGTCATCATCACCTTCATCATCTTCGTTAGATTTTCCTTCAGGAACTCGGCTATCATACAGGGTTTTGGCTTTCGTTCGAATCATGTTGGTATCGAGACTAACCTTTTCCCAACAGTCCGATATCCACATTGATAATGCATTCTCCATTTGCACTATCGTCTTATTACGAGGAGTTACAACGCGCTTAGTGTCCTTGAAGAACGTTATTGAGGCAGTTTTACGTATTTTCATTTCATCTTTTCTCATGTAGCGAACCGCCGATTCATTCACTCCGTAAATGCGGGCAACAGACGCATAGCTACTGCCTGCCTTAAACATGTCCAATAATTTTACTTTCTCGTTCACCGTCATCATTTTTCTCTTCTTCTTGGGTTCACTAGAGGATGTAGAGGGTAGAGGACGTTTAGGAGCCATTTTTAAGGGCGTGACAAGCACTATTTTACACTAAAAAGCGCAAGAAAACAGCTAAAAGTTCCACGCAGCAAGACTAAGCAACACAGGCGAATGCGGTCTCCCTTCGCGGGGCGCACGGCAGGGAGAGATGCTGGGTAAAGCGTCTCGGCGGCTTGGCCAATCAGCTTGCGAGATTCTGGAGCCAAGATGGTCAGCGAATCAGAGAGGTTGATTTTGAGTTGCGCGCCATCTCCGTGTTGATACCTGATGTTCTACTGTACTCTCTGCCTTCTGCTAGCGCCCGTGTAACTCTTACACCATTTTTTCTAATTTTTGATGAATATTTTTGAAAATCCGCGATGCACTGAGACCGTGAAACTTGAGCCGCGAAATGGCGAGGGATTACTATACTGCGGAGTAAAGGCGTGAAGTCATGGCCCTACGGAGGAGGGATTCCTAGCTCGCTGTTACGATCTTAAAATCGTTACAGGTTCCTTCAATAAGCAAAATAAATATCAACAACACCAACTGAAATATGGGAAATGAATATAAAAAGAAACACACGAAAAAAAACACCACGTTTATTCACAAACTTACAAGGAAAACTAATTTTACTTCTTCGGTTACTTTAACTGGCAAACCAAACCAATCAAAACATCAACAGAAAGGGGGAACAGTCAATAAGGTAGAAATACTTAACAATAGTTTTCTGCAGCTGCTGAGACGATACTGGTACGGAGACTTCAGGCTTGAGAACGTTGCAGAAGGGCGGCTGAAGTTCAGATAAAACTGGCACAATGACCGGATTCAAAGACGTCACAAAAGGGCGGCATCAAGATGGGATATCAGAGGTCTTCTTCCAAGAATTCGATGATACTGTTGAAGTAAGGCTTGAGAACATTGCAGGAGGGCAGCTGAAGTTCAGATGAAACTGGCACAATGACCGGATTCAAATTAGTCACAAAAGGGGTGGCATCAAGAAGGGACATCAGAGATCATCTTCCAAGGATTCGATGATACTGTTGAATGAAGGCAGGCTGCAGGCAGTGTTGGCTACTTCTTATCACAAGCAGGGAGGACTGGCTGCTTCAATTTGTCTCTTCTGCTCGGCTATAGCAGGATCTTTTGGAGATAGGCTTTTGTTGTCTAAAGGGAAGGTTAGAATCTGGCTCTATCAGACTTCTGGTCTTCTCTGTTTCTTATCTCACTAGGACATTGAATCTTATGTGCTTCACACATGGTCTTCTCTGTTTCTTATCTCACTAGGACATTGAATCTTATGTGCTTCAGACATAGTTCCTCTCTTGTCTCTCAAGGACAATCTCTTCTTGAAGTTTATAGACCAATGTATGGGCGGAGTTGATTACAGTGGTTAGTGGTCATCTCCATAGAAGGCGTTCTTTTTAACAATTCTGCATCTCTATTGGCTTTCTCAAAAATGCCCACTTCGATCACGCCATGGAAGCTTCTAGAAGAAATTTCTGATGCAATCCAGACCACATCTTAAGTCGTAACAAAAGGGCAGCACGTGCCCTTCCATGACATACGTATATCCTAAACAAGGATTTCCCTCAGGCTCGGTTTCTCAAAATATGCTGACTCCACTAATTAAGACAATAACATCATGGTCAAACAGGAAAATTTCCTTATCATGGCAGGCGCTCTCGGCGAGGCTTGGTTTACTTCCAAAATGCTAATGAAAATGAAGAGATGACAGGATTGCCCAAACAGGGCCACAGTCGAATCTTGTCTCCCCTCGCTGCTCACACTGGGAATAGATATTTTTGTCTTTTAAAAATCTATTAAAAGTATTATGTCTACCCATGACACTCGCCTTCCTTCATCTGTCTGCCACTGCTTCAATGTCCTCCAGATTAAAGAGGGAGGGACTGTCCATTGACAGGTTGTGCAACTGCATCGCCTCTCTCCTCAGCACCTGCCTATGGAATTTTGGGATAACAGCATCGCACCTTCTCAAAATCCAGTGGATCTACTGGCTGACTAAGTTCTGCATTAGGAACTCCAATGTTCTAGCCACTAAGAGGAGGAAAGCTGACATAGCCTCCCTCTTCTGGGTAGTGGAGAAATTCTCAGTTCTTGACGAAGTAGCCCACCGACACCAACCAGTAGTCAAGCCATAAAACAGATTGCAAAGCACACTTCACAGCCCGTTCTATGTTGCCAGCGTCCGCCACAGAGAAATTCACTGGCAAAATCACCAGGTTATCCAGGAAAGAATTCTGCATAAGAGCCAGAACTGCTAAAACCAAGGATAGTGGAGGATAGTCCTCCACTAACTCATAATACTGTACTTCCTCTGATGTACATAGTGAAGGAGGTAAACAAGAAGTTCACAGACAGGAGGGTCTAAGATGCTCCTGCCACCTAGCTGTGAGCCCTCTTCTTCACCATTTTAACCCCCTTTGATCAAGGCAAAGCTACCCTAGTCTCGGTGGTTTTCAGTGTGTTGTAAAAGAGGTCTATGCCCGTGTCCCTGCTCTCCGCTGAAACCTGATCTGATTCTCCCAAGGAGTTAATCTTCCAATTGCAAGAGAGGGCTTGCAAAAAGACATGATTTGTGTCTTTCTGTTCCAAGGGGGAGATCTTGGGGCTGGCAGACACAACCAACACCCATCAGAGTTTCCGATCTGTCATCAAAGGGTTCTTCCCCCTCCGAGCTTGCACCCATAGTAGTCCAAGTTGTCAACTAAGGTCCTTCTTGCAGAGGAATGAGCCCTTGGAAGAAGGCCTCTATGTTCCGATCTTACGAAAACAGACACTGAAGCAGACTGACCTTCCCCTTGAACTGGGCGCTCAGACCTAGAGTGCCAGTTCTTGGGAATGGTCTTCGTGTCCTTCCTTTCGGGCAGGTGGATATTGAAGAGTGCGAGAAGGAATGATCTCTTCTTCCTCTCTGCCTCCTTGGGCCCTGCACCTGCGGAGGAAGTGGGAGGAGAAGCCCTGCTACAGAAGCGGAAGGCTCTGGTTAGGCTACCTCTATAGGGGACAGCTTATAGTTGTCCGTGAATGAGATCTTCCTAGGAGATCTTGATCCTCTGCTGGTTCGGCAATGAACCGAATCATCCGGCGGGGGAGTGTCTGCCCTATGATCCCGTTTCCTCTTCTGCGGAATGAAGGTTGATAAGGTGAGAACTGGTGAGGAGAAGGCTGAAAAGGTGCGTTAGCGTGCGCACCATCATCAATGCGCACAGGTGAGGTGTTGTCTATCTGCGCTTGCCAAGCCACCTGCGTGTAGCGAGCTAGCAAGGTAGAGCTCACCTGAGTGTGCATAGTCAACCCTTCTAGCTCTCGCAAGTGAAGGTGGTAATACTCGCCATAGTGAGCAGCGTGTATAGTAGAGGTAGCAAGCGTAACCCTATCAGGCAGAAGAGCTCGCCCGCCCACCTTTGCTAAATGGTTGGGTACAAAACAGTGTGCAAGACTCGTCCGCTTGACTGAGGTTAGCGCGCTCTCCTACTAGTGTGTCATGGAGAGAAACTCTCCTGCTTGTCCTATCCTCCAATGGGGAAAGGCAAGCAGCCTTTCCATCCCACAAGGGAGAAGAAGGACGGGCAACTGCTGAATACTTGCACTCAAGTAGTGAAGCAGATCCTACCTCACGAGAGGTAAAACCTGCTTGCACAAAAGTTCCTGAGGGCTTGGCCTTGCATAGCAACGAGCATTATGCCGTGTCCTTTGGACACGACAGTAAGAGAGGGGTTGCAAACAGTTGCCTAACTCCCATCATTGTCCAGCTCCAATGAACTGGAGCAGAGAATGGACAAGTTTAATACCCTTCATTGGAATCCCCGGGGGGGAGAAAACTCGGCAAAGCCCACCTCTCCAGCAGGTAGGAAGGGTGAACGACACCTGTTGCCACTGCAGGCCACCCTCCTCGTAAGCAAAAAAATTGCTGAACAGTGGCTCGTGGAGGATAACTCTCCAACATCTGAAGGCGAACCTTGGATAGCTCAGTTTGCTTCCCACCAACTGAGCAAACTCAGACTGAATATTCACATCATGAACTGTCCTTGGGATGTAGTCAAAGCTAGTGCCAGGGTTCACTCTGGAAGGATCTACATCAGTAACTGCTCACGCCCTTCCGCCAATGCAAAAATAAAGTTAGGGCAAGCAGGTGCTGAGGTCGAGACGGTCGGGCACGCAAGAGACTCTTTCAGTCCACGGCCTACAGAGAATCGAGGGGGAAGATGGAAAACAACCCCTGGGGAGGCTGTGTGCTCCCTCTGAGTACCCATCTGCAAGATCTTGAGAAGCCTTTCCTAACACACAGAACTTGTGAGAACCAAAGGAAGGTGTGTTAGCGGAAAGCGACTTCTCTACGACGCCGGCCGGCGCTGCTTCGCTATGGGAAGCAACAGAGGACCCTTGAGTCTGATGGGCACCAATCATACTTGATCGACTCTAATAAGAAGTTGACCGAGCAGACAGAATACTGAGATCGAGCCAACAGAGTCCGATGATGAGGTATAGCTGACAGAGTCTGATGGCGAGGTCTCTTCCCTTTCGAGGATGAACCCATAGGGGAAGAATCTCTCTTAGCCACCTCCTTCCTTCGCCAGCTAAACCTCGACCACTCGGAGGGCAACCCCTCCCAACACTCATTGCAAGGAGAATCCTGCATGCAAGAGTGACTCCTACACACAGGTCAGAGACTATCAGGATCGGTCTCCACAACCGGCATGAAAGTGCCACAACGGCGCCCTTCAATTCTGGGATCAGGATGCCAGAGAACTTCAAATCAATCGATCAATCAATCAATTCTGGGATAAACCAGCATGGTTAAGATGCCCATGGGCAGAAACACCTGAAAAGAAAAAGTAAGAAATATTTTAGCTTTAGGTCAGTTCTTTAATCGCATTTTTGGGATTGATATGGTTTTTTATGGGAGAGTAAGACAATGTCTGTACTCCACTGAGCCAAAATAAAAGTGACTGGTTTCCCTAGTGCAGGTGTTAGTGCCTGGTCTATCATCCGCTCCCACTCCGCTAACTAGTGGAGAGTAATTACACCTCGTAAAAAGCGTAACGGCTAGTTTCAGCTATCGCTGAAATACATCACCATTGTAAAGATTGATCGATTGATTTGGAGTTTTCTGAGCGTAATGGTTTGTATATAGTGTAGGTACAATTACCCTTTACAAGGATGATCATAGCACTTAAAAGGTTTCCCTGGAAACTTCTTTAATGAAAACAGAATGTAAAATATATGTATTTAACAAATGTTACAGCTTATCATATCTGAACATCTTTGAGTTATCATTATCATCACTATGAGCCAGATGCATCACTTGATTGGAAAATCAGAATGCTACAAACTATATCACCTTCTTTAAGGTAATATCCTAACCTTCCTAAAGCAAATGCATATGCACCTCAGCATTTATTCTAACTAGCAGCATCATTCTCAATATTCATACCTTTTAGGTACCGTACAGAAAGTGTTCCCAACTCCTCCAAAAATACAAGCTACACTTTAACTTACATGCACCTTCATATACAACTAGATAAATCCATGCTGTAATTTTATTATAACTACAATACAGTAATAATGCTCAGCTAATTGGATTGTCTTCCTGGAAATAAAAACTAGAGCTTAGCAGGTAACTAACCTTCTTCATCTAACAATTCTAAGGTGACAACTGGTGGAACTGGCTTCTGATACTTCTTTAGTTCATCCCTAAACTCTTTACTTAGAGCATCTGTTCCAGCTTCAAATAATGTAGTCTGAAAAAAAATGATGTGTATAGTGCACTGAAAATAGAATTTTAATAATAAAATATCTTATTTCTATACTCACCTACTGGTCCCATTGCTGCTTTTCCAGAAGACTGATTTACTCAATACTTACCTGTAAAATTTTCTAAACCTTAAAATATGACAAATTCGTAGATAATTTGTAGTTTTCCTAACTATACAAACCTTAGCTATTTAATATGGGTATTACTTTCGGCGTAGCTGAAATGACGAGCCATTAGAATTTTAACGAGGGATTACTACCCAACTAGCAAGGGGGTAGGGAGGGGTAGCCTGCTACCCCTCTCCCTCTCACACACCTGTAATTGGCTCACTTTGCTCAGAGGTAGGACTTCCCGGGGGACAGGGCTGGCGGGCAAGTTTGATTAAATAGCTAAGGTTTGTATAGTTAAAAAAATACAAATTATCTATGAATTTGTCATTTGTTCCGTAACTGAAATACAAACCACGCTATTTAATATGGGTGACTTAACCCTTAGGTAGGGTGGTAAGTCCCAGCCATTTCTGGCTTTTGGCTTTTTGCCCAAGGACTCAGTACAGTATCTGAGTGTGTCAGTACTCAATGATAAAGAGTCCCTGCACCTCGCAAGTGCCTTGCTCTGCAAGGACCGCGACCTACGTAAGCTTGTGTGTGAAGGAATGAAGTGTGACTCGTCCTAGGAAGTTGACCTTTAGTCCTTTAGATGGAATTCTAGGATAGGACGATCCCAATACCACCTCGTAAGGGTATGGGGACGTGACAATATCATCTTAATATTAGGAACACAAGGAAACATGGTTTACCTGCAGTAGTTTGAGGTCAGCTGTGCAGAGAATCCAGGATGCTGCTTTCCCCAAGAGAGGGGATAATGAAGAAAAGAATAAGGGCTAGGCCTACCTTTTCATTCATGCAGACTAAAACCGGGTAACAATGCCCTCAACCCTCTGCTACTTGTCCATTAAGGAGCCTGAGGTTTAAACCAGCTGTTGTGCAGCCACCACAGGGCCAATAGAGAACGTATCGAGCCTCCTGTGGGTCACGTCTTGCAGGTAGTGGGCTGTGAAGGTCGCCTGACGCTTCCAAACCCCTGCTTGTAAAACCTGCATCACTGAGTAGTTCTTCTTGAAGGCCAGGGACATAGCAATGCCCCTGACATCGTGTGCTCTAGGGCGATGTGACGGAGGAGGGTCAGGATTCAGGGAATGATGGATAACCCTGCGAATCCATGCTGAGATAGTGTTCTTAGTGACCCTCCTCTTCGTCCTTCCGGTGCTCAGAAACAATGCCTGCACCCACGGACGAATTGCAGCTGTTCTCTTAAGATGAAGCCTCATACTCCTCACTGGGCACAGTAGGAGATGGTCTGGGTCATCTGTTACAGAACGAAGACTCGAAATCCGGAAAAAGTCGAACCGAGGGTCCGGCACTCCTGGAATTTGAGTCTTAGCAACAAACTCAGGGACGAATCTGAACGTTACCTCTCCCCCCCCCCCCCTTGAATGGGCGATGTCATACGAGAGACCACGAAGTTCGCCGACTCGCTTGGCCGAGGCCAAATCAAGTAGGAACACCGTCTTCCAAGTCAGGTGGCGATCAGAAGCCTGGCGTAATGGTTCGAAGGGAGGTCTCTTAACAGACCTGAGAACTCGAACCACGTTCCATGGAGGAGGTCTCACTTATGACTGAGGGCAGGTAAGTTCATAACTTCGTATGAGTAGAGAAAGTTCCAGCAAAGAAGAAATGTCCATTCAATTGAGCCTGAAGGCAAGACTTAAGGCTGAGCGATAGCCTTTCACTGCCGAGACAAAGGCGCATTTCCTCCCGCAAATACACGAGAAACTCCGCCATTGCTGGAATAGTGGCGTCGAGTGGAGAGATACCCCTTCCACGACACCAACCACAGAAAACTCTCCACTTTGCCAGGTAGACCCCTGCGGATGACTTCCGCAGGTGTCCAGACATCCTTTAAGCAACTTGTTGCGAAAAGCCTCTTTCTGAGAGGAGATGCTAGATAGTCTCCAGGCGTGAAGTCGCAGCGAAGCTACGGCTTAGTGAGAAATGTTGGCGTGTGGTTGTTTGAGTAGCTCGTGTCGTGGAGGAAGTTCTCTCGGGAGTTCCGTCAGGAGCTGCAGAAGGTCCGGAAACCACTCTGCGTGATGCCATAGTGGAACTATTAAGGTCATTGAAAGGTTAATCGATATTCTGGTCTTGTTGAGTACCCTCCTCATCAGACAGAACGGGGGAAAGGCGTATACGTCGATGTTGTCCCACCGTTGTTGGAAGGCATCTTGCCAGTGTGCCTTGGGGTCCGGGACTTGGGAGCAGTACAGTGGAAGCTTGAAATTCAGAGCTGTCGCGAACAGATCCACCATCGGGGAACCCCACAAAGTCAGGACTTTGTTGGCTACTAGATGATCCAAAGACTACTCGGTACTCACTATCTGGGATGCCCTGCTCAGACTGTCGGCGAGCACATTCCTCTTGCCTGGAATGAAACGAACTGATAGTGGACTCGAGTGGACTTTGGTCCATCTCAGTATCTCTACTGCAAGATGGGATAGCTGCTCTGAAAAGGTACCTCCCTGCTTGTTGATGTAAGCCACTACCGTGGTGTTGTCGCTCATCACCACCATTGAGTGACCCGCCAGGTACCGTTGGAACTGTTGAAGTGCCAGGAATACGGCCTTCATTTCTAGCAGATTTATGTGGAGGCACTTTTTTTATCCTTTCTTTGAGGCGTCCGAGAACAGCATCAAATCCGGGGGGAATACGAGAAGATCCACTCCCTTTCGTAGGTTCTCGTCTGCCACCCACCACTGAAGGTATGTCCGTTCCGCAGGACCCATAGGGACCAGGACGTCCTGGGAATCGTGTCCTTGATTCCAGCGGGACTTGAGCCACCACTGCAGGGATCTCATCCTGAGGCGGCCGTTCGGAACTAGACGGGCCAGGGAAGAAAGGTGACCGAGGAGACGTAACCACGATTGGGCTGGGAGTTCTCGTCTGACGAAAGGGTCTGCGACCCTCCTCAGCCTTGCTATCCTGTTGTCTGATGGGAAGGCTTTGTGGAGATTGGTGTCCAAGATCATGCCTAGATATACCAGTTATTGAGTTGGAGGCACAGAAGACTTCTCGAGATTTACCATGATCCCTAGATCTTGGCAAACTTCCAGAAGCTTGTGTCGGTGTCGAAGAAGGGTCGACTCCGACTCTGCCAGGATCAGCCAGTCATCCAGATAACGGAGGAGACGGATGCCGATCCTGTGTGCCCACGAAGAAATCAGGGTGAACACTCTGGTAAATACCTGAGGTGCTGTGGAGAGACCGAAATACAGCACCTTGAACTGGTAAATCTTGTTGTCTAGGCTGAATCTTAAGTACTTCCTTGAAGACGGATGGACTGGGATCTGGAAGTACGCGTCCTTCACGTCCAGTGTACACATGAAGTCTTGTGGTCTCACTGCAAGTCTGACCATGTCTGCGGTCTCCATGCTGAACGGGGTTTGTTTGACAAACCTGTTCAGAGCCGAGAGGTCGATGACTGGTCTCCAGCCTCCAGACGCCTTCCTTACAAGAAAGAGTCGACTGAAGAAGCCTGGGGAGCCGTCGACGACCTACTGGAGAGCGTCCTTCTTCAACATGGTCTGGACTTCTGCCCGTTGGGCTTGCCCCTTTGCTGATCCCATGGCAAAGAAGCTCAACGACACTGGATCCACTGTCAGGAGAGGTAGAGATGTTGTGAACGGGACGCGATATCCCTGATTGATTACGGAAATCGTCCAGGAATCGGCCCCGAGTTGCTGCCATCTGATCGCGCAACTTTGTAGGCATCCCCCCACTGGTGGACATGCAGGGGGACTGCCAAGCCTAGCGTTTGCGGGCTCGGCCATTCCCTCTTAAGATTTTTCCCTCCCCTGGAGGACCTTTTGTCTTTCCTGTCTTTGACAGGAAAGGGCTTCGACACCGTTGCCTTTGCTGCCACTGCCGGTTTCGTCGTCTAGTCCGGGCAAGGTTGTTGAGCTGCTGGAGGTTTATAGGGCTTTGATGTAAGAGCCCTATGAAGGAGAGAGTCCTGGTTGGACTTCCTCCACCTCTCAGCTGCCTGTTCCATGTCTTTAGGCTCAAACAGATTCTTTCCCAAGAGGGAAGAATGTCTGAGCCTGCTGACCTCGACGGCTGGGACCTTCGTGTGGAACCTTTCTGCCACCGCATCACGTTGTTTCAGAATGGAATTGGCCCACAAGTTCGAGACTTGGTGGGCCAGAAACTCAATGGTGCGGGTGCCCGAAAGGAGGAAGGTCTCCAGGGCCTTCCTGGTGCTTTCCTTGGACAGGTCCTCGGATCGCAACAGGATGCCTAAGAGACCCCAGCCAGATGTCCAGCCACGAAGTAGCCTGCATGGCACACTTCGCAACCTTCTCCTGACTTAGGATCTCTGTCGCCGAGAAAGACACTTGCCGGCTAGAGAGCCTCTCTAAAGGGACTCCCTTGGCCAGCTCTTCCACAGAGTGGTGCACGGGAAGAGCTAAGCAAGACTCCTCCATGATCTCAAAGTACCTCCTCTGGTGGATACGAGGAGGAGGGAGGAGCTTGTTGCCAGCAGTGGAACAGCTGGAGGAGGCGAGCTCGGAGAGCTGGCCCTCAACCTTATCCCTGGCACTCTTCACCCCTTGGGACCAGGGCAAAGCCACACTGGCCTTAGCGGGCTTCTGGGTGCCAAAGACTCGGTCCAGGACCGTGTCCTTGCCCTCACGAGGGGCACTCTCAGGGTCCGGGAACCCGTTGAGATGCCTCATCAGGGTCAGAACCTGCCAGAAGGCATGCTCTGACTCCTGTGGCTCTCCTCCCTCTCCACAGGAGAGGGAGAGAAAGTCGTGGGGGGGGGGAGCCTGCCTCAAGGATATCCTGGGAGCCAGCTTGGCCCTGGGAGAAGTTACCACAACTTCTACTCCTCTCTTCCTCTTCAGCGGGGTCGGAGCTGCCATTGATTTGAGGCCCATCTCAGAGAAAGCAGGTTTGACAGCCTGCACGACAGCTCTGATGAGGGACCCAAACCATGGCTGCTTACTGACAGCTGCACTGAGACTCCCTCCGAAGGGAAGGGGATCAGGCGATCCTTTGGAGTAGAAACTACAACTGGGCATGCCTGAAAAGAAAGGGAAGAAGGTTGGTTCCTGGACCAATCCAGAAATTTCCCCTCCTCCTGCGGGTGCGCTGTTCTGCGCTTGCGGGTGTGTGTGTGTGTGTGTGTGTGTGTGTGTGTGTGTGTGTGTGTGTGTGTGTGTGTGTGTGTGTGTGTGAAGATGACGACCTGGAAGCTCTCGTTCCTGTAGCCTCGAGCACGGGCTCGCGCTGTGAATCCCGATGGGAATCGCGCTGGGGTTCGCACTGGCCCTCCGTGCGCGCGGAGATGAGGGAGAGGGTGAGCGGGCGAGCGCTGGCGTGCAGGAAAGTGATGGCGCGCAGGCGAGCGATGGCGCGCAGGCGAGCGATGGCGCGCAGGCGAGCGATGGCGCACAGGCGAGCGATGGCGCACAGGCGAGCACAGGCGAGCGATGGCGCACAGGCGAGCACAGGCGAGCGATGGCGCACAGGCGAGCGATGGCGCACAGGTGAGCGATGGCGCACAGGTGAGCGATGGCGCGCAGGGCGCACAGGCGAGTGGGCGCGTGGGCACGCAGGCGATCTATGGTGCGTGGGCGCGTTGGCGCGTTGGCGAGCAGGTGATCAGTGGCGCGCAGGTGCGCGGTCTGGCGAAGGGTGTGCAAGCGCTAGCGCGCGCGAAGGTGATTGCTCGCGGGCGCGTGGGCACGCAGGATCTTGAAGAGCTCTAGAAGGGCACACAGCAGGGGCTGGGACAGGTGTGCGCAATGGTGACTGTGCGCGATGGTGCGCAGGCGAGGGCTGACGAGCAGGCGAGGTCCATAGGAGCGTAGGAGATCGCTGACGGGAAGGAGAAGAAAGGATCTTCCCTCCTGCACCCAGATCCAGAGATCGTGGGCGCGCAGGCGAGCGCTGACGCGCAGGCGAACACTGGCACGCAGGTGAAGAGCGCTGGAGAGCTGGAGATCGTGGGCGCGCAGGAAATCGTGGGCAAGCGTGGTAGACCTCATGATGAGGGCGCGCAGTTGTGCGCTGGCATACAGGAGATCGCTGGCGCGCAGGTGAGCGCTGGCGAGGAGGAGAGCGCTGGCACGCAGGTGAGCGCTGGCGAGGAGGAGAGTGCTGGCGCGTAGGAGAGCGCTGGCGCGTAGACTCCATAACAGAAGATCACTGGCGCGCAGGTGAGCGCTGTCGAGCAGGAGAGCGCTGTCGAGCTGGAGAGCGCTGTCGAGCAGGAGAGCGCTGTCGAGCAGGAGAGCGCTGTCGAGCAGGAGAGCGCTGGCGTGTAGACTCCGCATCAGGAGATCGCTGGCGTGTTGTCCCTGGAACAGGATGTCTCTGAAGGGAAGTCTCAGGAACAGCAGGCAAGCGCTTGGGACTTACTCAATGTGAGAAAGCCCCTTTTGCCCCGAAGGGACCGGTGCCCATTGGATAACGGGGAGCGTGGGCGCCAACAGCGTGTCAGCAGCCGGGAACGGAGACGGCAGGTCCGCAGGTCTGGCAGGCGAAGGAGATTGTGAACGATCAGCAGAGAGGTCCAGGGATGCAGCTGTAACGGTCGGTGCATGGCGAGGAGAATCCTCTGCTGGGGACTGCGAAGGCGAGGAACCGAAGAGGAGCCTCCTAACTCCCTTGTGGGGAGAAGGAAGGCCTCTCCAGCGAAGAGGAAGGCAAGCCTTACGTCTGATACGTCCTCTGGGGGCAGCAGGCAGACCATCATCAGTCCTCCGAAGAGGAGTCTCTGTTAGTGAACTCCCCCGAGGGGGAGAATCACCTGCAGGAGAGACCGTTGGACTTGGTTCCTCCCTCGAAGGGTGTTCAGAGGGGGGAACTAAGCCTTCAGCCACATCAGCAACCATAGCAGAGGTTTGACCTAACTCGTCGGAAGCCTCTGCCACAACAACGTCGACGATAGACAGAGGGTCAACCTCTGCTACTGCCGGCGACTGTTTGACAGCAGCTCCTAACCTGATTATGTCAAACAGGGCTTCCTTGGAGGGCGAACCCTGAAGCCCCAAGGAAGCCCAAAGCTGCAACAAATCATTGTTAGAGACATTGTTATCAGAAATATCCTCCCTCGGAAGAGGAGGAGGTGCTGCCTCGTTATGGGAGGCAACTCCCTCTCCCGAACCCCGAGGTTGGTGAACGTAAGTACGGCCTACGCTACCACTTGACGGCCTCTCGGGAGAGACCGATCGAGTGGGAGCTTCGGAGGAGGTTTGGGCTACGGAAGAAGAGTCCTTGGGATCTCTCCTCTTCAAGGAAACCCTTGAAGGAGAAATATCCCGCTTGGACTTCTTCCGGCGCCGGGAAAACCTCTCCCACTGGGAGGTAGACCACTCCCTACACTCACCACATACTTTATTTCTGTCACACCGTTGACCCCTACAAAAAGGACACAAGGTGTGAGGGTCCATTTCGACCGCCAACATATAAGTTCCACAAGGGCGGTCAGGTAATCCAGGACACTTCCACATGGTAGAGGCCAACTTCCAAACACACTGTATATAAGAAAAAGCAAAAACAAAGATCAAAGGCTGTCAAAGTAAGCGAGGGTGCGAACAGACACGTCTGATCGTCACCCGAGCCAAAAGCAAAGTGAGCTAATCACAGGTGTGTGAGGGGGGAGGGTAGTAATCCCTTGTTAAAATTCTAATGGCTCGTCATTTCAGCTACGCCGAAAGTAATACCCATATTAAATAGCGTGGTTTGTATTTCAGTTACAGAACAATTTCCTATTTTCTTTCACTTCACCAAATACATGCCCTTAACAAAAGAATAGAGCCCTCAAACAATTAATGATAGAGACCCCAGGTTGCCACGTCAATGAATAATGTCGACTGTACAACTACTTTAACTGGGCTTTCTTTGGACTTAGTTTCAAGTGATGACATGAAAAATAGTGTATCTGATATAAAAGTTGAAGAGAAATATATTATCTCCCCAGAACAAAAACTTATTGCGTTTAGTCTACCTCTACAGAAACATGCAATAGAAAAGAAAATAAACTAGACATAAATCAAATTTTTCTCCAACTGTATTTATTGAAGAAGTTACAAGGAAAATAAATGATGCTATCAACATTCCCTATGATCATGATGACCAACGTCTGTTAGGGGCTAAGTGTGTTGGCTGTCTTAAGACCACAATAAAGTGAGTAAAAGTGAATATGATACCATGTGCCCACCGATGGAAAAGACTATAACTGTAAAAGACCAATCTCCTTGGTTTGACGGAGAGACAAGTGAAAAAGAGGGAAAAAAAGACGTGGAGAAAGAAAATTCTGTAAAGAAACTTCTGATAAACTTTGTTATTACCAGGATTGACTACTGCAACTCTATCTATTACAATTTACCAAAAGTGCAACTTAGGAAATTACAAAACATAATAAACAGAGGAGCAAGACTGATAAAAGGTGTCTCACCTAGAGAAAGGATCACCCCTATACTAATTGATTTACACTGGCTGCCGATTAAACCGAGAATTGAATTTAAAATATGTACAATAACCCACCAAGGTATCAGAACCGGTCATCCAAAATACTTAAGAGAATTGCTATATATTGCGCAGTCAACAAATCGTGTTGACACGAGAATAGTTACAGATGGCTTCAAACTGTTGGAACCTAGATATATGTCTAGTTTAGGCTCCAGAGCCTTTAAATATGCAACCCCGAAACTATATAATAAGCTCCCACGAAACATTCGAATGATTGAAGACATTATGGCTTTCAAGAGGAAACTAAAGACTTATTTAAACAGTCTTACAACATTGATGATTTAACAGTAAATGAACAATACGTGATCTGACACGATAAATACTCTGAACGAACAAGGTAAAACGACAGCGGAGATCCTGTAGAGAGTGGGGTTCTCCTGCTGTATGGGACCGGAAAAGCAGCCATCAAAGTAAAGTAAGTAAGTAAAGGATAGTCTTCAGTTTCAAAGTAGATATTATTTTTCCTCTCAATACAATGAGTCAGTGGGGAGGTGGGTGGGCATGTACAGTATATAAACATAAGGAAAGTATGAAAATAAATTTAATTATTAAAATTTTGTTTATTTCTTTGAACATCCCTTAATGTTCATATTGCTGAATCCCACACACTGTTGGAGGTGAGGCATAACTGAAGGAAAGAAAGGGATAAATGTCAGTATAAGTAATGCAATGAGGTTAAGGGTTACTAACCTGGCCTAGGTTACTTAAATAAACCATTTAAACTACAGTTTGAAACATGGGATTCAAGATTGTTTACTTATGTAATTACAATACAGTACTGTAAAGTACTGTACTATAGATGATCTTTGTAAAATAAGATTATGCATAAAATGACTTGGCACACTAGAGCTACTACTTAAACTTTTCCAAAAAAAAGATTTCTACAAAAAATCAGGTAAGTAGCTGCGCTCCTTATATCATGTACCTTCTCTCTCCACACACACCCACACAAGTGCTTGAAGGAGCTATGGGCAAAATAGAGTAAATGAAATTATTAAGAGTGGATAGTTGTTATTATCCAACAGAACTATCAGAAGCAACAGAGTTTCAGAGGCGAGTTGAGCTCGCTGCTCAGCCGTCAGTGTTACTAATGGCAGGATAGAATAAGAGGTACAGTGTTAGGGTTGCCAAAGTGATACAAAATTTGGGAGGGTTATAGGATTAAGAGCTAGATAAATTATCCTAAGGTAATATTTATCAATATATTGATTTATTATCCATGTACATACTCTTAACGTAAATGTTAATTAACTACGTAGCAACTATATAGTACTAAGGTAAATACTGTAATATACAATTTTTACTTAAATCTAAATTATTTCATATAATATATATTATGGAGTCCTAGCAAATGAATTTCCAGTGAACAGCAGAGTACTGTACTCCAAGCGAATGTATTGTCACCTATGTTGTTTATCCTCCTCATGGATTTTGTAATGAATAGAACAGTTGGAGATGGTGGAGAAGGAATGGACTGGATTAGTACAGTAATAGGAAATTAGCTGACCTAGGGTATGGGGATGAGAATGTCCTTATTAGCAGAACAGCACAGGATATGCAATGCTTGCTTACCAGAATACATGAAATATCACAGGAAGTTGGGCTCAAGACAAATAGAAGAAAGACACAAGATGATGAGAACGGAATATGCAATGAAAGATGAATTATCATTGGAAAGAGAAAGGATTAATAAGGCAGAATCATTTAAAAATTTAGGAACTGGGATTTCTAATACTGGCTCTTTAGAATTGAAAAAAGCAAATCAGACAATTGCTACGTTAAGTAAAATTTGGAAATAAAATCACTTGAAATTACATATAAAAATCAGACCACATATCAGTTTAGTGAGGTCTGTATTACAATATGGATATGAGTCATACAGTAGTATGATAAAGAAACAATCTCCAACAGATTTAGAAGATTTGAGAACAAAACCCTCAGAAGAATATTGGGAGTTAAATGGCATGACACGATTAGAAATGAAACTATCCGAGAAATTACTCAAGTACCGTATGTGGATGAGATCATGGTGAGAGATAGATAGAGATAGTTTGGGCATGCTCTTCGCACCCCCCAAGAGAGATTAGTTCACCAAATGTTTAACTGGGTTCCACAAGGCACTAGAAGAGGTGAGGGACCCAGGCCTACATGGCTGAGGATTATGAAGCGTGAGGTAGATGATGAATAGAAAAGTATTGAATTAAAAGCACAATATAGACACACTTGGCGAAATCTAACCGAGGCCTTTTGCGTCAATAGGCATAGGAGATGTTGACGATGATGAAAATATATTGCACATATTTCAATATAAAAACATTTTCTATTGCTTGACAGGTTTGTTTTGGAAGATCCCACAGAAAATTTTCATTGTCCAGGAGAAACACAATGCTCCCAGTGTTAGGTAAGGCACCAAAGGACAGGTAGGCTATCGGCGTAATTTTTTTTTTAGTTCTCTAATTTATGTATAAGCATGTAATTTTCTAAAATTTTTGGCCTCTTTTTGAAAAAATAATTTTTATTGCAGTATATAGTAAGTACAATACACTTTTTAACTATGAAATATTACTACAAAACCCAACTCTAATGATTGCACCTTTTTCTGTCTTCCCCAGATGTACGTGTTGATTTTGTTTTAACGCCGCTGGCCACCTTATAAAGCCTGGCTTCATTTATAAGTTGGCAAGGTCCCATGCACTTAAATACTGCAACATGAATCTGCTGCCTGTGTATTGGATGCACAAAAAGAAGATGTGGACGATGACAAAGCTCTTCTTGAATTGGTTTCAATACCGCGTCTTGCCGGAGTTAATGGACTACCTGCTGAGCAAAGACTTGGAGTTCAAGGTCCTCCTAATGTGTAAATGGTGTTCTTTCCTCCGAACACCACTGACCTCGTCCAGCCAATTGACCAGGGAGTGATCAAGAACTTCAAGGCCCACTATAGCCAATGAGTGATGGCTCGACTCCAAGAAGCCCTTGATAACGACCCTAACCTCAACATTATGGAGTACTGTATTGGAAGAAGTTTACAATTGCAGACTGTCTGTCTATTGTCCAGGATTCATTCCAAAACATCAAGCCCAAGACTGTATATGCATGCTGGAAACATGTGCACCAGCTTCAGTCCTGATGAAGCATTCAAAGAGATTGTCAACAAGATCAGGACTAGCAAAGGCAGTAGAAGTGAAAGGCTTAATGGAAGTGGCTGAGGATGATGTCTTGAAGTTGCTAGATGACCTTAACGAGGAGCTGACTGAGGAGGATCTGGCCTAATTTAGCAAGTGAGGAAGAGAAGGAAGTCAATGAACCTGACAAAGAGGATAAAGGCATCACACTTGAGAAGTTGACAGGGATGTCAAAGATGGTGAAAGAGTTGAAACAAGCCCTACAGCATTGACAATTCAATGGTAAATGCCCTGAAGTTCATGCATTCCATGGATGAGGGTTTTGCAACATACAAGAATATCCTGGATCACATGAAGAGGTCAGCGAGGCTGCTACACATAATGATGTTCTTTCAATGTTGTGCAAAACAGCCTCCGCAACCTCCTCCTACCAATAAACCAGAGCCTGAGCCTGACCCCCCACTCCTTCAACCACGGATTCTCCTGAACATGAAAAACCTCCTTTGGTGAGCCCTCCTGCAGCAATCGTTACTCCAACAAACCCTCTTCCGGCAACCCTTACTCCAGCAAGCCATCCTTCGGCAAGCCCTCCTCCAAAAACCTCGGTGGAGTTCAGTGACGATGATGGCAAAGACGATCCTCCGTCCTTTAAAGAACGGCAAGATATTTTCCAGTAAATCTTCCATTTGTAGTGTGTTCGGTAAACAGTTCAGTTAAGAGTTGTAAAGTATCGTAAAATGTAAATTTTCTCCATATAAATCAAATACACATTAACTTGAAACTTTGAAATTTAATTAACTGTTACTGTACCCTATAACATTAACTCAACATTATTTCTATACAGTACTGTAGTTTAATTCTTTCATACATACAATACTGTACAGTACTGAAGTACTTGTCTTGTACAGTTCTATCACACAATTTTTATACTATCATGGACTAATCCATTTTAACTCTTTATTTTCTTTGCAACTTAGCTTATTATCCATCCCCCTCACCAACTGAGCCTTTAAGCGGAATATTTTCAATAAATTATGTCATACATTAGAAAGCTTAAACATGACAAATTTGGAAGTAATTTGCTTTTTTCCTAACGATACAAACCTGTACCTATTTATAGGGGTATTACTTTCGGCAAAGCGGAAGGGTTGCTGGAGTAAGGGATACCGGAAGAGGGTTTGTTGGAGTAACAAAGTTGGGAGTAGTAGCTACCCTTCTCACTGTGTTTGTTACTCACTTTACTTAGAGGTAGAACTTCAAGGGGGATTGGTGGTGGCGGGCCAATTTGTATAATTAGCTAAAGGTTTGTATCGTTAGGAAAAATATACAAATTACTTCCAAATTTGTCATTTGTTCCATAACTAAAATACATACCAACGCTATTTATAGAGGTTGACTCACCCCTTAGGAGGGTGGAAGTCCCTGCCAATCTGGTTTTTTGGCTTTGACCTGGGGATTCCCCTCTACGTGTGTTAGCACATAGTACTGTAGGTTAAAACAGGAGAGGGTCATAGTGGGGGCAGATTTGAATGGCCATGTTGGAAGTGAGAATGAGGCAATTGGTCGGGTGCATGGGGGCCATGGAATTGGGGAGAGAAACCCAAAAGGAGAGAGTGTAGTGGATTTTGCTGTGTCATTTGACATGGCAATAGTAAACACATTCTTTAAGAAGAAAAGGGAACACCTAATAACTTACAGGAGTGGGGGAAGATGCTCCCAGATAGACTACTTCCTGTATAAAAGGATAAAGCTGGTGGAGGTCAAGAACTGCAAGGTTATCCCAGGTGACCATGTAGCCCCCCAACACAGACTGCTATGTATGGACTTAGGCCTAAAAAGGGAAAGAAAAGCTAAAGCTAAAGGGATAAGGAAAATTAAATGGTACAAACTAGTGAGGGAAGGGGATAAAATGAGAGTTTAAGAGAAGGGTTTTGGAGGATATTGATATAGGAATTGAAGATGTTCAAGAATGGTGGACACAAAATGCAGCATTAATGAGAAGGCATGGAAAGGAGTTGCTAGGAGAGACATCTGGTATCATATGGGAAGAAAAGGAGAGTTGGTGGTGGAGTGAAGAAATTGAGAAAGTTGTAAAAGATAAGAAGGAGGCAAAGAAGAGATGGGAAGAGTCACAGTCAGGGGATGACAGAGAGAGGCTCAGAGAGAAAAACAAGGTGGTGAAGAAGGTAGTAGCCCAAGCTAAAGCTAAGGCATATGATGATGTGTATAATGAGCTGGGGACAAAGGAAGGATTAAACAAGGTGATCAAGCTATCAAAGACTAGAAATAGGAGCACCAAAGATATTACACACATCAAACAAATTAAAGATCAAGATGGTGTAGTACTTAGAAAGGAGGAAGACATTGTAAAGAGATGAAAAATATTTTGAACAGCTGTTGAATGAAAAAAATGATAGTTTATTAAGAGAGGATTCACTGGTGAATTTTGGCATGGTAATAAGTTTCTCTAGGCAAGAGGTAATAAATGCACTGAGGAAGATGAAGAATGGGAAGGCAACTGGGCCAGACCTGATTCCTGTGGAGGCATGGAAAGCATTAGGAGATGAAGGAGTAGATATACTGTATGACCTCATGATAAAGATTTTTGAGCAGGAAAAGATACCAAATGAGTGGCGTGGGAGTATATTGATCCCAATCTTCAAAGGGAAAGGTGATGTCCAAGAGTGTGGGAATTACAGAGGTATTAAATTGATGTCCCACACTTTGAAGATACTGGGAAGGATGATAGATGCCAGACTAAGAGAAGAAGTAGAAATAGGTAAAGAGCAGATGGGATTCATGAAGGGTAGGGGAACAACAGATGGTGTATTTTGTCTGAGGCAACTAATGGAGAAATTCCAGGAAAAGCAAAGAGACCTGCATGTGGTATTCATTGACCTTGAAAAGGCTTATGACCGAGTCCCAAGACAAGAGGTGTAAGAGGTGTGGAGGAGTCTGAGGGAGAGGAGGGTGCCAGAGAAGTACGTTCGACTGATACGAGAGATGTACCGTAATGTATTTACTAGAGTGAGGAGCAGTGCTGGGGTGACAGAGGGCTTTGAGGTGAGAGTAGGATTACACCAAGGGTTGGCTCTGAGCCCGTTTATCTTTAACATAGTGATGGATGTTTTAATAGAAGAGGTAAGGGAGGCAGTACCATGGAACATATTGTATGCAGATGATATTGTTCTGTGCGCAGAGAGCAGGGAAGATCTGGAAATGAAATTGGAAAGATGGAGGCAAGTACTGGAGGACAGAGGAATGAGAATAAGTAGATCTAAGACAGAATATATGTGTACCACCAGTGAGGGGGATGATAGAGAAAGTATTCAGCTTGGGGGAGAACAGATAAAGAGAGTTGATAAGTTTAAGTATTTGGGATCATTTGTTAATGCTGGAGGAGGTATGGAAGATGAAGTTAAACATCGGGTACAGGCAGGCTGGAACAACTGGAGAGCAGCCTCAGGAGTTCTTTGCGACAAAAGAATACCACTGAGATTGAAAGGAAAATTTCTAAGACAGTGGTAAGAACAGCAATGCTGTGTGGAACAGAAACAGCAAGCATGAGGAAGACAGAGGAGAAGATGGATGTGGCAGAAATGAGAATGCTTAGGTGGATGTCTGGGGTGACAAGAGAGGATCGGATAAGAAATGACTACATAAGGGGGTCGACAAAGGTGGTGGAAATATCAAAGAAAGTGCAGGAAGGGAGGCTGAGATGGTATGGACACCTGATGAGGAGAGATGAGGACCACATTGGGAGACATACTATGGAGATGGAGGTTCAAGAAAGAAGAAGAAGAGGGAGACCAAGAAAGATATGGAGGGACTGTGTGAGAGGAGATTTACAGGAGAAGGGGATTGATGAGGCAGAAGCGCAGAATAGAAAAAGATGGAAACGGCTCATCCGCAACGGCGACCCCATATAAAAATGGGAACCAGCTGGGAAGAAGACTGTAAGTTAAAACCTTACACCTCACAAAATCCTTGCTGTGCATGGTCTGCGGCCTACACAAGCTGTGTGTTTGTGATACTAGCAATGTGACTATCAAGGTAAGAGTTCTCCTGAGTCAAAGGAATTGTCTGAGGTCACCAAGACATGCCCAATACCCCCCTTGATAGGGTATAGGGACGTGACAGTATTGACTCAATACCAGGTTAAATAAGGGAACAATGGTTTACCTGCAGTTGGTTGAGGTCAGCTTTGCAGAGGACCCAAGATGCTGATTTCCCCCAAAGAGAGGGGAGGATGAAGAAAAAGGAAGAGCTAGTAATTCTTAATCATTCACTCAGACTAAATGTTGGTAACCAATGCCCTCAACCTCCTCCTACTTGTCCATCAAGTTGTTGTGCACCCACCACAGGACTGATATTATCACTATTATAATCATTAGCGAAGCTACAACCATAGTTGGAAAAGCAAGATATTATAAGCACATGGGCTTCAACAGGGAAAAATAGCTTAGTGAGGAAAGGAGATAAGCAAATGAATAATCGATATAAGAAGTAATGAACAATTAATATAAAATATTTTAAGAATATTAACAGCATTAAAACATATTTCTTATATAAACTATGAAAAGACTTATGCCAGCCTGTTCAACATAAAAGCATTTGCTGCAACTTTGAACTTTTGAAGTTCTACTGATTCAACTACCTCATTAGGAAGATCATTCCACAACTTGGTCACAGCTGGAATAAAACTTATAGAGTGCTGTGTAGTATTGACCCTCATGATAAAGAAGGCCTGACTATTAGAATTAACTGCATACCTAGTATTACGAACAGGATGGAACTGTCCAGGAAAATCTGAATGTAAAGGATTGAACTGTCCAGGAAGATCTGAATGTAAAGGATGGTCAGAATTATAAAAAATCTTATGCAATATGCATAATGAACTTTTTGAAAGACAGTGCCAGACATTAATATCTAGATCAGGAATAAGAAATCTAATACACTGTAGGTTCTTTTCCAACAAATTAAAATAAGGATCAGCAGTTGAAGACCAGACAGGAGAACAATACTTGAAACAAGGTGGAATGAAAGAATTAAAACCTTTCTTCAGAATAGATTGATCACTGAAAATCTTAAAAGACTTTCTCAATAAACCAATTTTTTGTGCAATTGAAGATACAGACCTAATGTGTTTCTCAAAAGTAAATTTGCTGTCAAGATTCACACCTAAAATTTTAAAGAGTCATACAAAGTTAAAGAAACATTATCAATGCAGAGATCCGGATGTTGAGGAGTCACTGTCCTTGACCTACTTACAATAATACTTTGAGCTTTGTTAGGATTCAACTTCATACCCAAAAATTTCCACCAAATACTAATTTTAACTAGATCTCTATTAAGGGATTCAGCCACCAGAGATCTACATTCAGGAGACGGAATTGATGCAGTGTGTGTAGCATCATCTGCATATGCAACAAGCTTGTTTTTTAGGCCAAACCACATGTCATGTGTACAGTATATAGTATGAAAAGTAATTGGCGAAGAATACTACCCTGAGGAACACCAGATATTACATTCCTATACTCACTATGGTGCCCATCAACAACAACTCTTTGTGATCTATCACTTAAAAATTCAAAAATGATGCTAAGAAACGACCCACCAACTCCCAACTGCTTGAGTTTGAAAACAAGAGCCTCATGATTAACACAAAGACAGCACTAAAATCAAGGCCAATCATACAAACTTACTGACCACAATCAAGGGATTTATGTACAGCATTAGAGATTGTAAGAAGGGCATCACATGCTCCAAGGCCTTTACGAAAAACAAATGATTACCTTCAGCAAACCTATTAAGATGTTTTGCCAAAAGACGTTCAAAAATATTCAATATGGAAGTTATAGAAATTGGGCAGTAATTAGTTGGACTTGAGCTACCACAAACACATTTACATACTGGAGTAATATTACCAATTCTCCAGCAAGTACTAAAAGCTCCTCTTCTTGCTAACTTGCACAAAATAACAGATAACTTTGGAGCTAAGAAACCTGCAGTCTTTATAAAAAAAAAAACAAGGAAACATACCATTTAGATCTACAACTTCATAAGCATCAAGGTCCATCAAGAGAGCTTTAATTTCACAAGATCAAAAAGCTAAACTAATTGGTTTAGCCTCAGGATAACAGGAATGAGGAAGTTCGAATTTCTCCTTATTCTGCTCACTGTCAAACACATCAGCCAAAAGGGTTGCCTTTCCCTTTGGACAGTGAGTGACAGCCATCTGCTTTAAGTAAATGAGTAATTGTTGCATCTACACCAAAGAGTGCAGATTTAAGGGTAGTCCACCACTTATGCTCCTGGGCTGTACCAGAGTTTCTTTTATGGTTAAATTGTATTCCCTTTCATTTGAAGCATAAACTCTCTGAGCAAAAGCTTTAAGCTGAGTATAGTTATTCCAGGTCAAATCTGATCTGTTACCCTTCCAAAGATGATGGGCCTCCTGCTTCTCCAAATAAGCATGTCTACAATTATCGTTAAACCATGGTTTATTCTTCACTCGGTACCTTAGCACACGAGAAGGGATACGCTTATCAATTATGTTGACTAGATTCTCATTCAAAGGGACAACAGGGTCAACACCTATACAATTGTGACCAATTCAAGCCCAAAAGATCACGCAAAATCCAATTCTAGCCTGCTTGAGATATATAAATCTTACATATCTTACATGAGTATAATACATCAGGGACAGGCTGTTCAGCCTTCAATGCAAATGAAATCAAGGCATGATCATATGTCCCAACTGGAGAACCAACCTTACTTATTATAACGCCAGGGGAGTCGGTGTATACGAGGTCGAAGCAGTTACCGGGTCTGGGAGTAGCTTTACTTATGATTTGCTCACAGCCTGATTCAGAGGCAAAGCCATGGTGATCGGTAGGAGAAATAGAATTCAACAACTCCCTAGGGTAAACATTGAAATCACCTACAAACACATAAGAGGCTTTTCTATCATCTTGTATCTTAGCCATAATGGTAAGAAGACAATCGAAGATAGAATCTTCAATGTCTGGATTCCAGTACATCAAATACAAATAGATGTTATGTCTGCCACAAAATTTTATTACCTGAATTTCATAGCATCCACATTCACAGCAGGACTTATGAGAAGCAGGGTATTCAGGCCCAATATACACTGCCATTCTCCTGGCCCTAGGGATGTCATCACGTTTTAACATTATTGGCTTCTTAAAACCAGATGTAAGGAGCTTAGATGAGTGCCTCATATTAGAAACCAGTTTCTGAGCACAAAAGAACATCATACTCTCTGAAGGCAACTGTAAGGTCTTGAATATTTACATGAAGACCACGAGTATTGCAATACAATAGACGACATTGACAAAATCTAGGACATACTGGTCTCGGATTTTGCTCAATGTCTCCAGAGAGCATAAGAATTAATGGTAATAAAAAGATACATCATACTTAAAAACCAAATTAACAAGAATTATAACAAAAGTAATATGTACAGAAATATAAATAAAGTGATTGATGAAACCCATAAACTATAGGAAAAAAAGTTGGAAAAACTGGTCAACATGGAGGAGCCAATACACCATTCAAGACTAAATACCCTCCAAGATACCAACTTCAACTGAAGGGAGGACAGGATAGTTTTCAGAAGAAAAAGAATCAGATAAGGAAAAGACAACCTCTTGATAAACCACCAGGCATCCATGGCCCTTCTATTAAGCCTGCCCAACACACCATTTCAAAAAATCAAGAGGAAGGGAAAAAAAATAAGATAGAATAGTGTGTCCGAATGTACCCTCAAGCAAGAGAACTCTAACCTAAGACAGGGGAAGACCATGATACAGAGGCTATTACACAACCCAAGACTAGAGAACCATGGTTTGAATTTGGAGTGTCCCTCTCCTAGAAGAGCTAAAGTCTCTCTTCTAACCCTACCAAAAGGAAAGTAACCACTGAACAATTACAGTACAGTAATTAGCCCCTTGTTCGAAGAAGTGTTTAGTAAATTCAGTGTTGTCAGGTGTATGAGGAAAGACAAGAATGTGTAAAGAATAGGCCAGACTATTCGGTGTATGTGTAGGCAAAGAAAAGAACGAGCCTTTACCAGAGAAAGTGATCCAATGTATTACTATCTGGCCAGTCAAAGGATCCAATAACTCTCTCGTGGTAGTATTTCCTGAGGGTTACGTCTTGCAGGTAGTGGGCGGTGAAGGTCATCTGACACTTCCACACACCCGCTTGTAGAACCTACGCCACAGTAGTTTCGTTTGAACGCCAGGGACGTAGAAATGCCCCTGACGCTGTGTGCTCTAAATCGACGTGTCAGAGAAGGATCTGGATTCAGTGCAAGGTTAATGACCTTGGGAATCCAGACAGAGATGGTGTTCTTCATGATCCTCCTCTTGACCTTCCCCATACTGATGAAGAATGCTGGCACACAGGAACGAGATGTTGATGTTCTTTTGAAGTATTACCTCAAACTCCTTACCGTACGTAGTAGCAGATGATCTGGGTTGTCGGTTACAGAAAGAAGACTCGTTATCCGGAAGGAATCGAATCTAGGATCTGCAACCCCCAGATTTTGAGTCTGCAACAAATTCAGGGACAAAGCTGAAGCTTACCTTTCCCCATCCCCTTAAATGGGCGATGCCATACGAGAGACCATGAAGTTCACTAACTCTTTTGGCCAAAGCCAAGGTGAGTAATGATGCATCTTCAAGGTGAGGTGGCGATCTGTTGCCTGGCGCAACGGTTCATAGGAATGACCCTTCAGGGACCAAAGGACCAAACTACGTTCCATGGAGGAGGTCTCACTTCTGACTTGGGACAGGAAAGTTCATAACTTCGTACGAGGAGAGAAAGTTCCAGAGAAGAGTAAATATCTACTCCTTTCAGCTTAAATGCGAGACTCAAGGCTAAAAGATAACCTTTTACTGTTGAAACTGAAAGGAGCATTTCCTCCCGCAGGTGCGCAAGGAACTCGGCTATTGCTGGAATAGTGGCATTGAAGTGAGAGATATCTCTTCCACAATACCAACCACAGAAGATCTTCGCAGGTGTCCAGCCATCCGCTTCGCAACTTGTTGCGAAAATCTTTTTTGAGTGGGGAGGTGCTGGATAGTCTCCAGGCATGAAGTCGTAGCAAAGCTACGGCTTTGTGGAAGATGTTGGCATGTGGCTGTCTGAGTAAATCATGGCGTGGGGAAGCTCTCTTGGAAGATCCATCAGGAGCTGCAAAAGGTCTGGGAACCATTCTGCGTGATGCCAGAGCAGAGGTATGAGGGTCATTGAAAGATTGAAAGATGTTCTGGACTTGTTGAATACTCTTCTCATCAGAGAAAACAGGTGAAAGGTAGATACATTGATGTTGTCCCATCATTGTTGGAATGCATCTTGCTAGAGCCTTGGGGTCCAGGACTGGGAACAGTAAAACGGGAGCCTGAAATTCACGAACGTTGTTAACTGATCCACAGTCGGGGAACCCCACAAAGTCAGGAATTTGCTGGCTACTTGATTATTCAAAGACCACTCAGAGAGCACACTATCTGAGTCGCTCTACTCAGATTGCCTGCGAGTACATTCCATTTGCTGGGAATGAAGTGAGCTGACAGGGTCACCGAGTTGTCTTCTGCCAATCTCAGGATCTCTACTGCTAGATGGGATAGGGGATGCAAAAAACTACCGTCTTCTTTGTTGATATATGCCTCTACTGTGGTGTTGTCCCTCATCACCACCAATGAGTGGCCCACCTTCATCTCTAAGAGGTTTATGTGCTGGTGCTTTACGGACTCTGACCACAGGCATGAGGTCGTGAAGGGCAGCATGTGGGCTCCCTACCCTTCTTTTGATGCATCTATCTGAGAAAAGCATCAGGTCAGAGGGGAGGATGTGAAAGTCGACGCCCTTCAGCAGATTCTCATCTGCAAACTACCATCCGAGGTCCATCTGTTCCTCTAGTACCATGGGGATCAGAATGTCCGGGAAATCAAAGGCCTGATTCCAGTTGGAGTTTAGCTGCAATTGGAAAAATCGTATCATGAGGCGGCCATTGGGAACTAGACGGGCTAGGGATGACAGGTGCCTGAGGACCTCTGGGTTAGGAGTTCTTCTCTTCTGAGGAATGGTCTTGCAACCTTCATCAATCTCACTACCCTGTTGTCTGATGGAAAGACTTTGTGAAGGTCAGTGTCTATTATCATTCGTAGGTATACCAGTCGTTGAGAGGGATGCAGTGATGACTTCTTGAGGTTTACCATGATCCCCAGATCTTGGCAAAGCCTCAGCTGTTTGTCTCCGTGTTGAAGAAGGGTTGCCATCGAGTCTGCTAGAATCAACCAGTCTTCCAGATAGCGACGCAGACGGATGCCGATTCTGTGAGCCCAAGATGACACTAGGGCGAACACTCTCTTGAAGACCTGAGGTGCTGTGGAAATACTGAAGCACAGCACCTTGAACTGGTAATTCTTGTTGTCTAGAATGATCCTCAGATACTTCCTTGAAGATGGATGGCTTGGGATCTGGAAGTGTACATCCTTTAAGTGCAGTGTGCACATGAGGTCCTGTAGTCTTACCACTTGTCTGACTGCGTCTGCAGTTTCCATGCTGAACAGTTTGTTAGACAAACCTATCCAGCCTCCAGATGACTTTTTCACAAGAAAGAGTCAACTGAAGAAGCCTGGGGAGTCGTCAAGGACCTCTTGGAGAGCGCCTTTCTCTAAAATGGTCTGGACTTCAGCCCGAAAGGCCAGCTCCTTTGCGGATCCCTTCGCATAGGACCTCGATAGAACTGGAGCTTTGGTCAGTGGAGAGAGAGATAGAGGGAATGGGACGCGATAACCTGAACGAATCACGGAGATCGTCCAGGGTTCAGCCCCGAGCTGCAGACACCTCTGCCACCAGTGATGCCGGTATCCCAACACTGGTGGACAAGTGGGGGGATTGCCCATCATAGCGGTTGCAGGCTCGGTCGCCTCCCATAAAATTCTTCGCTCCACGGGAGGACTTAGAGCCTTTCCTGTCCTTGGCAGGAAAGGGCTTCTTGGATGACTGTAGTCTTTCTCATTGGCAGCTTCTGATGTTTATTCTACAGAGAAGGAGATGGTCTATAAGGCCGGGATCTCAAGGACCTATGAAGGAGGGAGTCCTAATTGGACTTCCTCCATCTCTTCACACCTTGCTCAACGTTTTCCAGCTCAAACAATGAAGAACCCTTCACAGAGGAGTTCCGGAGTTGTGTTATCTCATTCTGTGGGGCTTAGCGATGAAACCTCTCCAATATCAAGTCTCGACTTGATATTGCAGATAAGTTTCAATCACCTTCCTGGAGCTTTCCTTGGACAAATCCTTGCTCCGCAACAGATTTCCCACAGAACCCAACAAGCGGTCCAGCCCCAAAGTAGCCTGCATGGCATACTTCGCCACCTTCTCCTTGTTGAGGATCTCAGACGAAGAAAATGAAACTTGCAAACAGAAAGTCTCTCTAGAGAGATCTTTGTTATTACCTTTAAGGAATGGTGCAGAGAGAGGAGAAGAAGAGGCTCATCAAGGACCTTGTAATACTTCTTCTGCTGTCCACAAGGCAGTAGGAGGAGTCTAAAGGATGAGCCTGCCCGGAGGGAGCCAGAGGACCCTGAGACCAGGGCAGGGCTGCACTGGTCTTGGGGGTGTTTTTGAGTGCAGCAGACATGGTCTAAAACCATGTCTTTGCCATCCTGAGGGGCTGCCACCGGCTTGACAACCCATTGATGGCCCTCATGCAGGCCAAAACCTGCCAGAAGGCATGCTATGACTCCTCTTGCTCTGCCTCCGATGGCCTCAGACTAACAGTCTTAGGAAGGAGGTCGTTGAATTCAGAGTCTTCCACCAACAAGACATCATCTCGGGCTGGGTCGTGGTTGTCGTTGGAGTGATGTGGAACTGGGAACAGCCTCCTAGGAACCTCTGAAGGTCATGCAATCCTCCCCGAGTATTCTAGTAAGGTCTTAGAATTCTTGGATTTTTTCCACGGGGAAAAGGTTTCCCCTTGCGTTGCTCAGCCGCAGGAAGACACAGTTTCTTCCACAGCCTTAGAAACTGGTCTAAGTTCCAGAGAAACCATCTCGATGGGGGAGGCTTGTAAGGAGCTCAATAAAGACTCTTCCCTAAGTGAAACCTCTTGTGAAGCTATTGGACGTTGAGAAATCGGTCGATGAGGCATAGGGACGACAATACTCAGCCTCCACTTGAATGTTTTGACTGGAGTCAGTTTGACTCAGGGTGAGACTACATTGTCAAAAACTCCTCTTTTCCTCCACAGGGGACAGAAGGAAGAAACCAAGGTTTCTTTTTGGGGAGGAACCATGGATCTTTGCCTTGGATCCGCCGAGGGAAAGGAAAACTTCTCCAGGAGAATCCTTGGAGTTTCCGAAGGACGAATAGGGGAAACCCCTGCCCCAAAAGCCTGAGAGACAGCCCTCACTAGGGCTCCAAACTACGGTTCTTGACCTATTGCGGTGCTGGTAAGATCCACTGAGGGAATCAACGAAGGTTTCTGCAAGGGAGCCTTGCCTGAGATCGATGACGACCTAGCAGGAGTCTGCAGTTCTGAAGTTTCCTCCTTACGAGGGGAAGGAACTGGTCGAGCTACTGGTTCTCTCGGAACCTTGAGTGTCTGAACTTCTCGAAGGGAAGATCGTTTGGGGACATTCCTGTCTCTTTCTGTTCTCTCCTGGGAACATGATGTCCTGCGTTTGCGAGAAGGAGAACGAGGAGAGAGCGAACTGTGAGGTGGCAAACGTCTGTGCTCCACAGAGCGCCTGGAAGCTCGTGAAGGAGAAGGCTTGTGAGATCTCCTTTCACGAGAATAGCGACGTTCCTTAGAACAGCCACAATGGTTAGGAAATTGTTGTGGTACCAGTGATCACTGCATAGCAGGTGAATGGACACGAGTCATCGGAGAGTGATGAGCGGTCGCCTGTTTACGATCTACTGATGGAGTAGAAGAGGGCCAAGAGGTCATCAATCAAAGAGAAGGTGGAGAATGCAAGATGCCTGCCGATCGTCTAGGGGATCAGCGCGTTGGCGAGTAGCGAGCAGCGAGGAACTGATGTTGTTTGATTTCAGATCTCCGAGGAGATCAGCGAGTTGCTGGCGAATGACAAGCCAGCAGCGACTGACAACCAGTCTAAGGCCGATGGTGAGCGGGCGAACAGCGAGGCGTCGGAGAATGACGAATCATCGGCGAGTCGTTCATGAACGGTGAAACGTTTGCAAACGACGATTAGTTTCTTGTTGACGAGTGGGCGAGTGACGAGGAGCTGGACAACTGGTACCAGCTGGCAAACTATGAACAGCAGTCTGTTGGAAAGCAGTCGGCTAAGAATGTTGCCAGCCACAAAGCTGGCAAACAACGAGTCTGATTCAAATCCAGTGAAACAAACGAAAGTCGGGAACCAAATGGCAAGCGGCAAGACTGGCAAGTGTTGTCAGACTGACAATCTCTAGATGATGGCGGAGATCGTTCAGCAGCAGAAAGTAAAACGCCAAACAGCCGTCTCTTTGCCAAAGACTAAGAAAAACTACTGATTCAACAGGGAGGGCCACGAACCTTGCGAGTTCAATGCCGGCGAGGATGAGCCTCCGCAGGGGAGGGCTGACCAGCAAACTGGTTTCTGGCAGGCCTACAAAGAGATGTCTCTATGGGTGCTCTCTCTAGCGAACGAGAGAGGTGATCAACCATAAGGGGAGACTTGCCTTGGACTTTGCACCCCCCCCAACGGATGATCAACAAGGGGGGAAGCGCAGTCCTCAACAATGGCGGCAGAAGAGAGGGACGAGGCAGGGCCATAATCAACAGGCAGGGCTGCAGAGAACTCCTCAGGGTCAAGAAGAACAACACTAACCCGGGCCAACGGGTCTACCTACAAGGTGGAAGAACATTGCTATTCCACAGCCCACTGAAGGAGCTACAACAAAACCTCCTTTGAAGGAGAACCACAAAATCTCAGGAATGGCCACACCTGAAAAATATCAGAAAGAATCAAGGACTCCCTGGGGGGAGAGGCAGGACCGCCTCGCTAGGGAAGCTGCATAGTCTCTTGAGAACTGAGATTGTTCAGGAGTTAATTGGCCAACGCTACTATTCGACAGTTTGCCGGAAGAAACCGGCAGAACAGGAGCTTTGAAGGAAGGTCAGTGGGAGGATGAAGCAGCTTTGGATTTCTTTGACTTCGAAGATGAACCCAAAGGCAACGAATCCCTTTTAGCCTTATTCTTACGTTGGCGCCCAATCCTTTCCTACTGGAAGGCAGACCACTCCCGGCATTCAGTATAAGTACTGTATTATTGTTATCATACCATTGACCTCTACAGGCAGGACACAAATGGTAAGGATCAGTGTGTATCGAGGACATAAATGTCCCATAAGAGCGGCCTCGGGTCCTGGGGAGGTCCACATAATAATGGCAGGAAGCACACACACATACACTGCAAAGAAAAGGCCCAAAAGATTAATAATAGCTGTTAAAATTTGGTGAGGGGAAAAGTGGTAACAATCGTTCTCCACCCAAGCCAAAAGCAGTAAGTAAAAAACACAGGTGTGTGAGTGAGAGCAGTAGCTACTAACTCTCAACCCCGCCTAACTTTCTGGTGGATGGTTAACCCTTGCAAATAATATAATGGCTCATCTTTCAGCTTCGCCGAAAGTAATACCCCTATTAATAGCGTTGTTTTGTATTTTAGTTACAGAACAATTTTCTTTCTATACTGTATTATTATATTATTCTATTATCTATTATTCTATTATTATTATCATCATCATCATGACTACTACCACTACTACTACTACTACTACTTGCTAAGCTACAACCCTAGTTGGAAAACCAAGATGCTATAAGCCCAGTGAGGAAAGAAAACAAGAAAAAATAGAATATTTTAAGAACAGTAAAGTAGCATTAAAATAAATATTTCCTATATAAACAATGAAAACTTTAACAAAACAAGAGGAAGAGAAATAAGATAGAATAGTGTGTCCAAGTGTACCCTTGAGCAAGAGAACTCTAATCCAAGACAGTGGAAGACCATGGTACAGAGGCTATGGCACTACCCAAGACAAGAGAACAATGGTTTGATTTTGGAGTGTCCTTCTCCTAGAAGAGCTACTTACCATAGCTAAAGAGTCTCTTCTACCCTCACTAAGAGGATAGTAGCCACTGAACAATTACAGTGCAGTAGTTAATCCCTTGGGAGAAGAAGAATTGTTTCGTAATCTCAGTGTTTTCAGGTGTATGAGGACAGACAAAAATATATAAAGAATCAGCCAGACTATTCGGATTATATGTAAGCAAAGGGAAAATGAACCATAACCAGAGAGAAGGATCCCATAACTCTCTAGGGGTAGTATCTCAATGGGCAGCTGTTTATATATTGTGTACTGTATACTGTACAAAAAAATTACTGTTGGTACATAATGTACATGAACAGTAAGTATTGTATTTCAAAATATATTTGTAAACCCCATTGTTACTATACTAATGAATGTATTTTTTTTTCACAGCTGTCTCTAAATAGTGATGTCAATAATCTATACATATACAATGCTAGAATTTAGTGATTTTATAAAGTTAATGCATAATATTACGCTACCCCACTCACCAAACAGATGACAGCTCAAGAGTTGCATCATGCCTCGGACATGGTTCTTCGTAGAACTTCATACATGAGGGTTAGTGGTGGCAAACTGTTATTTTTTTTCTTTATTTTTATTGATAGTATTCTTTGTGTTATTGTAGTGCTATTTTTATATCAACTACTGTACACCACATTACTGTATATGAAATACTGAATACCATACTATTTAGCAATTATAAGCTGTGTTTGGGAGTTGATAAAGTTGGATGCGCAAAACAGCCATCACTTGCGTATGATACATTACATACTGTATACTGCACCTTAGCTAATCAAGCTGTATTTTAGTCATAGTACTGTACATATATTACAGTAATTTACAATACACAACAGTATCAGCGAGTGTTGTTAGATAGGGACAACAGCGTTTTGTTGTTCTATTGGTATTAGTATACGATACAGAACAAGTGCAGCGATGAATTACCTTACCGGGCACTGCATACATATAGTACTACACTTATTCAATGTACTGTATATAAGTTATTAAAGTGTGTTCATTAAGAAATACAATACTCATACTGCATAAAAATAATATAATGTAGTACAGTACAGACCGCACATAGGCAATGGGCAGCGAGTTGGTAAGTTATGAGCTGACTCACCCTAGACCAGCAAGCATTCATGGATTCTCAATCTTCACACCTGTCTCTGTTACTTAACCCCTGTGAATATGGAAGGATGACTGTAGTTTCTCCAGCTTCCCTATCCTTGTGAGCTAGGGATGGGGGGTTTGGGGAGCCAGAAGGTCTACCTGCTGAGTCATCAGCAGCCACTGCCTGGCCCTCCCAGGTCCTAGCTCCATGAAGAGGGGCTTAGGTGCTGATAATATATATAAATGGTCGGCCTCTAGGACAATGTCTTGTTTCTTGCCTCTGTCACTCCTTAAACCTTTTAATGCGAGGAGACCACTTGCTGGATTCTTACACCCCACCATGAGGCAATTTCTCTCCCTTTGGATCTAAAGCATCCTTAGGAGGAGAGACAGAGATTTACCTCAATCGTTCATTTTAAGGAAGGGATGAAAAATGAAGGGCAGCACTCAAGTGTGGCAAGCTCAGGTTGGAGAACTGAAAGCAGGAAGGCAAGACCCAGTATTGTGTACCAAGGTACCTTCCCAGTCTGAATTGATTCTTAGTACAGTACCGCACCGCTTCTCTCTCTCTCTCTTAAAGGAAAAGAGATCGGTCAAGTATCCAGGAAAAAAGAGGGAGAGGCTGGGCCCTTCATCCTGACTGACTGTGTTTTCTGTTCAGTACAAGACCAAGCACTGATAGCAGAAGCATTAGCCCCTGTATCGCATACTGAGATGTCCTCTGGGTGGCTCGGCTTGACTTTGGTACCGTACCATCTCTCACACGTAAGCAATGACTGGTGTACCTGAAGGGCTTTGAACATAGCTAGAAGTTCTAAGCAATGGATATAAAGAGTTGATTGTTACCCCTTTCTCAGACAGATGGAGAAAATCTAGTATTACTTTCCTGGACTTCTTCAATAATATCACCTTCTTTTTCTTCTTCTTAGAAATAGCAGTGTCTTAAGATTCTAACAAAGAGCAGGCAGAGAATGAAGAACTAGAAGAGAAGGTAGAGTGCACATACTTTATTTTGCCCACCAACTTTGGGGTCAAAGTCTTGGAAACCAACAATAATGCCCCCACAGAGGAAGAGACCACAGGGGACACTTCAAAATCAGCAGGAACAACACCAATAGGTGTCACACTCTTCAGCACCTCCATGGAAAAAGCAAGAGTATGGAAAACACCACAGGGTCAGGCTTAGAAGTCCTGGAGGTATAAAAAAACTTTCTACCACCGATGGAGCACCAGCAATGCCCAAAGAAGACAACTTCCTTAAGTTTAGAAGTCTAGATTGTCATTATCTTCGTACAGCCACACAGTGAGGGGAAGACTGCGTACAGTCATGACCCTTAAAAGGGCAAAAGGATGATGAGATTAGTGGCAGGTTTGCATATAAACCTGTTATACATTTATGACTTATCCAGAAAAAAATTTATATCCTTGTACTTTTTATTTAATCTATACAGATTTACTTGAACTAAAGAGCGAGTCTGCATACTTACCTACCGTATTAACTGGAAAGAGAAAGCCAAAAGATTAAAGTAGCCAAACCTTGAGAGGCAGTAAAATTACACGAGTAGTGTTTGTGGCCGAAGTCAAAAGTGAGTGATTCGCTGGCTGATAGGTGGGAGGATTTCTTTGCCACCTGTCTGTAGTTATAACTACTGTACCTCATTAAATTCTAATGGCCATTCCAGTTTTGATGGAGTCTTTCTTCTCTTAAAGAAAAAAGTTTTGTATTCATGCAGAAACACTTTGGATATTTAGTCCCAAAAGAAAGTTGGTTATAAAGGGATAGGTCTCACTGGAATGACTATATCAAAATTTAATGTGATTATTGCTCAGATTATTTTATCATAAACATGTCATGTCATCAATATGTAAGTCTTGGAGGGTTGATTATCATGGAAAGGTTTCATGAAACTAAAACATTTGTTATATGCCACTTATGTTCCATAAGTGGAGTAAATGGAAAATTACATAGAAATATCTAATAGAATGAAATTACAATGCTTATATACTACATACGGTATACTGTACATACCACATTCTCAATTTCAACACTTTGAGGGTTGTTCTGTTCAAAATATCGACAAGCTTCAGCTAAGCGATCCATTGCTTCAAGATACTGAGGAACCCCAATACTGCTCGGGCGTTCTCTTACAACACCTTCCACTTGACCAGCCACATTATAAAATGCAATAACATAATCTAGTTCCTGTAATGTCTTCTCAGTATCTGAAATGATAACCAACATTCAAGTGTAACAGTAAAATTATATTTATTATTTGTATCAAATACAGTATTATTAGTCAAGAAATACTGTACAGTACTGTACTCTTGACTCTAAATATGCCATATTTGAAAGTAATTTGTATTTTTCCTAACGAAAACCTGTAGCTATTTATAGGGAATGTACTTTTGGTGAAGCTGGAAGACTAGGTGTATGACTTTTAGTGAGGTGTAACCACCATACTGCTTGTTAGCTGGAAGGTAAGAGGGGCAGCCAGCTACCCAGCTCACACACACACACACCTGAGTTGTCTCATCACTATTTATTGCAGGCAGGACTTCCAGGGGAACAGGTGATGGCAGACCAGTTTGTATAAGTAGCTACAGGTTTGTATCGCTAGGAAAAATACAAATCACTTTCAAATTTGTATTTTGTTCCCACACTTATACGAACCCTTACTATCTATAGGAGGGTGGAAGGCTGGACCAATTGACTGGTCTTTGACGAAGAGTTTTCCAGTACATGCTCCGCATGTTACAGGAAGAAACCTTGACACTTCGCTAAAAATCTGTGAAAAGCACGGTTATTGGCCTTACCAATCAACATGATTGTGTGATATTAGCAGTGTGACTAGTCTAGGTAAGAACTCTCAGAAATAAGATCTTAGAATCATCCACAGACATTACCCAACCCTACCTCGCCATAGGGATGTAACAAATATATCTCTCGACAATATACCAGGTTACACAAGTGATATGGTTTTACCTGCAGACATCAGAGGACAGCTTTGCAGAGTACTGTAGGTGCTGTTCCCCACTGGAGAGAGAGAGAGAGAGAGAGAGAGGAGAGAGAGGAGAGAGAGAGAGAGAGAGAGAGAGAGAGAGAGAGAGAGAGAGAGAGAGAGAGAGAGAGAGAGAGAGAGAGAGAGAGAGAGAGAGAGAGAGAGAGAGAGAGAGAGAGAGAGAGAGAGAGAGAGAGAGAGAGAGAGAGAGAGAGAGAGAGAGAGAGAGAGAGAGAGAGAGAGAGAGAGAGAGAGAGAGGAGAGAGAGAGAGAGAGAGAGAGAGAGAGAGAGAGAGAGAGAGAGAGAGAGGAGAGAGAGAGAGAGAGGAGAGAGAGAGAGAGAGAGAGAGAGATAACCAATCATTCTTTGTTATTCATCTCAGACTTAACCATGGTTAAACTTTGCCCTCCACTATCTGCTACTTGTCCATCAGAGAGCCTGAGATGTTTAAACCATTTATTGTGTTATCACCACAGGGTCATTGGAGAATGTCTCCATGTTCCTCTGGGTTACATCTTGCAGGAAATGGGCGGTGGAGGTCATTAGATGCTTTTACACGCCAGCTGACAAGGCCTGCGTCACAGAGTATTTTTCATAAACGCTAGGAGCATAGTACTACCCTTAACAATATAAGCTCTAGGTTTCCTCAATGAAGAGAAGAATCAGGATTCAATGCTCAGTCCATGACGTTGCAAATCCAAGCCAAGAACGTGTTCTTGGTGATCCTTTTTTTGACCTTCTCCGAGCTGATGAAGAGTGCTGACATTCGGGGGCAGGCTCTTGTAGTTCTCTAGAGGTAGCCCCTCAATTTCTTCCCTGGCATAGTAGACGTTGATTTGGATCATTGGTCAGGCTACAAAGGACTCCCAATCCGAAGGTCTCAAATCTGGGATCTCAGCTGCCAGGAACGGAGTCGAGTATTACCTGACCCATCGTCGTGAATGAGAGACGTTGAAGAAGGCCCATGAAATTTGCCGACTCTTTTGGGGGATATCGCTACTTATTAGGGTCAAACAAGCAACAACATATAATGACTTCAATCAATCACAGAAATTACTAATTACCAGATTCGTTTAAGAGAACTCAAGACCCTTTCTCTACATAAAGAATTCATTGCGTTGTTACAAAGACAAAAGGACATACTATATTCTATTGCGCTTTTTCCCCCCAATTATTACTTACTAGTTTCATATGAAGTTCTTGTCGAGTTCGGATTACAATAGGCAAGGGTAAACCACGATACCATAAATATATATTTAATTTTACCCAGTCACGGAATCCCACGCACATATATACATATCCCTAGCGATTTATCCCATTCAAGGCAATTAAATATTATATGATACTAATCCAAACTTCGGTTGACTAATTCATCCACTTCATTAAATGCTGGAAAGGAACGGCATCGTTAATCAAAGTGAAATTCTCTTCACTCTGATTAAGTTCTCCTGTTACCAAACCACGCTACTAACGTTGAGACTTAAGAAGCGACAGACAGCAACTGTGGCCGTTACCTTTGCTGCCTCTGTCGTGAAAATAATACGTTCGCTCTCTCACCCAAACCCACGACTTCGGCCTCGTTCGCTCACGACAAAGAAACAACAAAATGAACGAAGCCAACAAACCAACACGAACCGAACGAAACTATCAAACAATTTACATCGCATTGTTAACCAATTATACAACTATTCACAAGACAATATTCCTTGGTAACAATGCTTATTACTATTAAATATAAATAAAACATTCATTAGTACACAAACCTCCACATTTCCACTTAACGCAATGTAATATAAAGGAACATTTTCCATATACAACATGAACATAGATATTCAATAACAATTGATTTTCCATGTCGTTATTGTAAGTAACGACACATTCCCCGACACAAAAAGTTATAATATACAAGTATTTACAAAAGTCCCTTTTGAATCAAATCTTTTCTAGTTTCTGCAGCCACCCGATGGTCGGGTATTCACTTCAGGAATTTGGGCAGGATCAGGAGTCTCAACTTCTTGCCACAACTCTAACTGGTACAACTTCACAATGGGACGCATGATCTGGCCATGGGAGGTTTTGAGGGTAGCTACCCTAACTGCATTGTCAGACCCCACATGCACCTGAATCACCTGACCCAACTTCCATTTGTTTCTTGGCCCTTCATCATGTACGAGGACGACATCTCCTATTTTGGGCCAAGAATTATGTTGGACTCCAATTCGATGAGTCTCTCTTAAAGAAATCAAATATTCATGTTCCCATCTTTTCCATAATTGATCACACAATTTGGATATGTAAAGGAATCTCTTTTCTACATTTTCAGTTTTACTAAACAATGGATCTTCAGATACCTCCTCCCAATTAATCGTTTCCTTGGGAAAGGATCTTAATTTTCTACCCAAGATCAGGTGGTTAGGTGTTAAAATCTCCTTCTGATCAAGGTCCCCCGATGTGTAGCTTAGTGGCCTGTCATTTATGATAGATTCCAATTCCCCCAAAATGCAGGATAATTCATCATAACTAAGAAGAGCTCGACCGACTACCTTCTTCATACAGGTCTTCAATAGTCCGATCAATCTCTCCCAGATTGCACCAAACCAAGGTGCTCTTGCTGGTATATATTTCCACTTACACTCTATTTTCTCCAGATGGCTTTGAAAAAGGGGGCTATCTGCCATCGTTTTCAGATATTCAGATGCTGCTATGAAAGTAGTGGTGTTGTCACTCAACATTAGTGAAGGAAACCCTTTACGGCTGCTAAACTTCCGGAAGGCCATGAGGAATGAGTCAGCGGACTGATTTCTGACTACTTCCAGATGTATACCCCTTGTGATCGGGCATGTGAATAGTATGACGTACACCTTCTCTGGATTTTGCTTCCCTTCCTTTATCTATAACGCCCCGGCGTAATCCACCCCCGTAACGCTAAAAGGTTGTTTCCGTTATACCCGGAATTCCGGCAATGGGGGCATTATATTAGTTCTATATGGTTTTCCTTGAACTTTCTTACAGATCACGCAATGATGTAACACACTCTTGACCAGTTGACGCAGCTGTGGTATCCAGAACTCCTGTCTTACACTAGCTACAGTAGCATTCACCCCCATGTGTGCTTGCATCACATGATGTCGTCTTATTATTAACTTGCTCAGAACACAACCCTTTGGCAGTAAAGTAGGATATTTGACTTCTTCAGGCAGTGTCGCGTGTTCCAACCTGCCTCTACATCTCAGTACATTATTATCCAAAAACAGATTCAACTGGCGAATTAATGTTAATTTTGGGTTTGTTTCCTCCCTCTTCAGGGCTTTATATTCTTCTGGAAAGTACTCTCTCTGCACGAGAACAATTGTTTTGACCTTTCCTTCTTGTAACTCTTCCAGAGTCAAACTACTGTACCAGTTTTTCTGTCATTGGTTGATAGTTTGCAATTCTTAACAAATCGCATTATCCAAGCTATGGTCTTAAAGACCTTGTCAGCTCTGCTGAATCTTTCCCAATCCAGCAGGTGTGTTCTATGTCTCCTACGACATTGACCACAATGTCCTGTTTAGCCTGTATATGTGTACACCCCACCCATGACCTATCAATTGGCAGAGTATGATTTTTTAACCATGGAGGTCCCTCCCACCAAAAGGAGTTTTTTGCTAACACCTTAGCACTCTTTCCCCATGTCAACCAATCACTGGGATTTTCAGATGAGGGTACGTACGACAGGACTGATCCCGGAATCAAAGAGTTAATCTCAATTACTCTGTTTCTCACAAACACAGGCAGAACATTACTGGACACAATCCAGCTAAGGGCAACTTTACTGTCTGACCAGACATATAATTATTTAAACTCCTTCTCATCAAAGGAGTCAATAATAAAGTTGGTCATTCTTGCTCCTAGCAACAATGCCATTAGTTTCAATTTCGGAATTGTCAACTCCTTGATGGGCGCCACTCTACCCTTTGCTAAAATTATATTAGAGCTTTCACCATTTGCTCTATAGGCCACACAACCATATGAAGTTTCGCTAGCATCGCAGAATATGTGTAAGGTATCACCAGTTCCTAGGCTAGCACTCCTCAGAAAAGATATTTCAAAACACTTCTCCAAGTCCTTACGTATTTCACTCCATTCCTCTTGTAGCGGGTTGGTGAGTTGTTCGTCCCAATCCAGATGTTGCTTCCACAATTTCTGCAAAAATATCCTTGCTTTCATAGTAACAGGGAGAAGCAATCCCAATGGATCGTATATTTGGGCAACGGTACTGAGAATCTCTTTCTTTGTTTGACTCGATCTATTAATATGAGTTGGATTGATAGTTAAGACGTCTTTAATTATATCCCAATTCAATCCCAATACTTTATGAATTTGTTTTTGTTTGGCTTCAATTTTATAAGCAGCAGCAATAGTTTGTATAGACTCGCTATTGCTAACCCACTCCTTCAAATATAAGTGAGCCTGAACAAATATTTTTTTGGCATTAAAGTATAAATCTATCAACTCAGATTCACTATTAGCCGTAAATTACAAATTATCTACGTACAAACCTTTCTTCAATCTTTCCACTACATCCACTGTATTGGACCGGGGTAACCATGAGATCACAGTGGACAAGTGATGCTTGATGGTTGCATTTAGAAGAAAAGGTGAACATGTAGCTCCAAATAATACTACTCTAAATCTGTATACTATTAATTTACTATTGGGATCTGTTGGATTTTCCAACCATAAAAAACGCGTATAATTGCGATCTTCTTCACGCAACTGTACCATTAAATATGCCTTCTCAATATCACTAATACAAGAAAAAGTGTTAGTTCTAAATTGCAGCAGGACTATGAGTAGATCAGCCGCTACGTGTGGTCCAGTCCATAGACAATCATTTAGGCTTAATCCATTTTTACCTTGTTTTGGTGAGCAATCAAACACTATTCTTATTGGAGTAGTGGCACTGTCTTTAAGCACTCCATGATGAGCCAAGTAATGACAATCCACATCAGATTTATTATAGATCACCTTCTCAATGAATCCTCTATCTTCTTGCTCTTGCAAGACTTTCTGATAATGATCCAAGTAATTCACATCCTTCTGAAACTTGATGCTCTGCTGTCGAAGTCTACTCATGGCTAAACCAAAATTTGTCTTCAATCTGAATCTATTGGTTCTCCACGGCAACGCCACAACATACTGTTTATCAATTTCAGAATAGGTTATAGTGCTCTCAAAGTCCTTTAAGACCCTCTGGTCTTGTTCTCGCAACTCACTGCAATCTATTCCCAGTCTGTCCAAACTCCACAATGCGTCCAGATCAGTCTTGGGATTTTTATTATGAGTAGCTTCAATTTCTTCAGTTTGTACAGCTAGCTTCAAAATTGTCACTTGAGTCTCCCTAGTGGGGGGAGCACTACATGTGCATGTCACCACATAACCGAATATGATCGGCAGCAATATTAAGTTTCTAACCCTTTTGAACACTGGATGCAAAATATTGTAAACATTATCAACCCCTATCAACAATTCAATAGTTGATTGATTCTCAACAGGCAAATCAAAATCTTTATCAGCCGAGCTGATCTTAGTTTTACATAACGACCTTAAACTTCTCTTAACGTCGAATTTCTTCGCATATTCTGGCAGCTCATCCACCACTATGCAGTCCATTATTATCAACTTACCTTTATGCGGTATGGCGACGCTTATCATCTCGTATTCATGAACAGGTTTACTATCTAGATAACCTCTCAAGGTTATCTTTTCAACTCCTTTGGACCTATATTGCAGTCTCTCTGGAGCCGATCTTTTAATGAATGTCCTCTCGGCACAAGAATCCAACAGCCCTTTAAGTCGTACCATGCGACCTTTCTTCACTTTCAGGGGAATTGTTGCTATTGGTAATATGGATTGCTTACCTGACTTATTTGGTTTGTCCTGCTCATTTACTGACAGCGTTCCCACTTGTACACCACTTTGTTTATTCTTGCTTTGCTTTCTTGTTTGGTCTCTATCACACAGATGCAATGATGTCTCATCTTACAACCATTATTGCAACTTGATTTGTCACAGTCCACACTAAAATGCTTCTTAGAAGCACACACAAAACATAACTGTAAAGCTCTGATGCGATTCAACCTTTCATCTCTGGTTGCGTAAGTTTTGCACTGTGTCCACCAATGTTCTTTATCACAAAGAGCACATCTTGTGGATTGCTGATAACTGGACTTATTCACATTTCCCTTGGTTTTCTGTCTAACAGCTTGGGATTGATTTACCGTGAATGTAGATATTGACGACAGAGTTTCAGTTTTATTCACATCAGTTGCAACAAATGTTCTTAGATTGCGAATTCCCTCTTCTAGGTATTTCTTAAAGGTGTCTAATACCAACCAATCGTCTCCACACCTACGCTTCTCAGTCTCACTCACGCTTTGAGGCAATTTGGTATAGAGCAAAATAACATAAAGCTCATTTAATTCCAGCCTTTCACTTTCAAGCAATCTTATTGAGCATTCAAAATTAGCTCTGAAAGTTTGCAATGATTCAGAATTGGCAGCAGGAGACTCCATTTCTAACAATCTTCTCACCAGAACATGCTTAATTTCCTCTCTCTTTCCATAAGTAGATAGGAGAAGAGCTACAGCTTGTGGATAATTGGTGGCCTCAAATTTAAATCCCAAGATTAATTTCGAAGCTTCTCCTGTGAGCAAACTTTGTAAATATGAAAACTTCTGAATTGGTTCTAAGTCTTTCCGCTGGTGTACCGACACATCGTATAGTTCCCAGAAGGAATTCCATTCTAATATATCTCCAGAGTAATGCGGAAGATCCAGTTTGGGCAATCTAATACTGGCTGTAGGTAGTGGCGGTGGTTGCGTTAGCGGATTTAGTAACTTCAAATTGTTAGTAATAGAGCTATTGAGTTTGCCGATATGTGTACGGACATTTCTTGCATATTCAGCTTGATTTATCATTTCATCAGACATTTCTTCTTCTTTGACTAAATCCAAAATTTGTTCATCCAAAGCAGGAACTTTGTTAAGATTATCTAAAATACAATCCCTATGGGAAGTTATAGCATCAATATCAGTTGAATCGATCACTTCGGTCATCTTCCCAATAAAACGTGTGATAACGGATTTATAACCGCCACGTCTACGCTGCAACGACTCCATTGTGACAAGACCAAACTCAGAAATACAAATATAATATATTCAAATTTTCAATAATTAATAAATATGCATCCAACTATAATAACTGGGTTCAAAAGTTAAATAAGCAAATTTTCACAAAGGTGACTAATCACCCAATAATTTTCTCCCAAATTAAACAATGAAAAGGAGAAATTTTATTATACGAGCATACTGGAATGTGCAGGCCCTGTCCCATACTTAACCCAGCCCTAAATCTGAAGGGGAAGGACGGGGTAACCACGATCCTACTCACCTTCTACCACCCTTTACTTTTCACATATTTGTTTGGCTCAATGCAAATACGTTGAGCCAACGCCTTGTAACTTTTATGATGGAAATGAATCCCATCTCTGGCTAAATCACCTTCTGATAATAAAGTAGGGATCACCCTAACTCTTGTATCTCGCTTTAATTTTTTGTTTAAACAGTTTTTTCTCTTTTGATAGTTTTCGGCAGAGGTTCTAGATGGTGTTTTACCTATTTCTATTACCATAACAAAAACCTCTGAATTATTGATTGTACGTAAACTCTCTACCAATCCTAGAATATTTTTGTGAATACTATTCACCAGGTTAGGGTTATCTCCTGGTACATCTAAGTCATTGATACCTATGAACAACATAGTGATACTAGGCTCATAGGTAGTAAGTTCGGTTATCAGGCCAGGTGTCATAAGGTTGGTTGTAACAGCCCCTGGTCTACCAAATGTCTTATATTCTAAGGGTTCCAATAATGCCGATCTACCACTATGAAAACAATTCTCTATATGGGTGACATGAGAATGTCCCACAATAGCTACTTTACGCTTCATTATTAAATTGTTAAACGAGAAATATTCTAACAAGAGAAAATTTACATTAATTCAAAGTAAGTGAAAATAACAGAACCAAATTTAAGACTTAAGGCAAGCAGGACAAGGCCTTACTAATTTAATCAAACTTCATATTCGAAACCATTTTAATCAAGCCTGAAGTCCCTCTAACCTACAAATAGCGCGAAAAGAAAAGTATTTAATGTTTCTTGCGGCACCTCACAAAGAGAAAAGGAGACGGGTTAACCACGTCTGGTTATGTAGGCAGGATACCGCATACCAATTTAAAGAAACGCGCAAAAACAAGAGGATTCAACAAGGTTAGGGAGAGTAGGCATTATCCAGCAAAACATCAACACAACATAGTTAATAGCAAGAAAACCATGCGTAAATGTCCAATAGAATCACCAACGGTATTAATCGTACATGTGACTAAACCAAAGAATAATTATATGATCGGCATTCAAAACTAAGAAATTATAAAAAAATCTCGCAAATTTCATATAAACCTGGTTAACACGGTAACATATTTCTGCGGACTTCTACTAAAGATTCATCAAACTGGCTTACGACTTCATATATACCGCGGACAAGTACTACAAACTTTTACCAACTTGGCTCACAACACCGAATATACTGCTGACATATCCTGGTCACGGCACCAAATATCGCTACTTATTAGGGTCAAACAAGCAACAACATATAATGACTTCAATCAATTACAGAAATTACTAATTACCAGATTCGTTTAAAAGAACTCAAGACCCTTTCTCTACATAAAGAATTCATTGCGTTGTGTTACAAAGACAAAAGGACCTACTACATTCTATTGTGCTTTTTCCCCCCAATTATTACTTACTAATTTCATATGAAGTTCTTGCCAAGTTCGGATTACAATAGGCAAGGGTAAACCACGATACCATTAATATATATTTAATTTTACCCAGTCACGGAATCCCACGCACAGATATGCATATCCCTAGTGATTTATCCTATTCAAGGCAATTAAATAATATATGATACTCATCCAAACTTCGGTTGACTAATTCATCCACTTCATTAAATGCTGAAAAGGAACGGCATCGTTAATCAAAGTGAAATTCTCTTCACTCTGATTAAGTTCTCCTGTTACCAAACCACGCTACGAACGTTGAGACTTGAGAAGCGACAGACAGCAACTGTGGCTGTTACCTTTGCTGCCTCTGTCGTGAAAATAATACGTTCGCTCTCTCACCCAAACCCACGACTTCGGCCTCGTTCGCTCACGACAAAGAAACAACAAAATGAACGAAGCCAACAAACCAACACGAACCGAACGAAACTATCAAACAATTTACATCGCATTGTTAACCAATTACAGTGAACCCTCGCTACTTCGCGGTTCGACCATCGCGGATTCACCACTTCGCGGATTTTTTTCATAACCCATGTATATACATATATCGCGGATTTTCCAGAAATATCGAAAATACCGCGATGTGACCGATGGTGCGAGATTGGAGAAAGTAAGGAAAATTGAATCGTGATTGATTTTCAATATAAATGAAACTTTGAGGAGCAACAAAGATATCATTTGTTAGAGAGATAGAGAGAGGTAAGGAATGGGAGGTAGTGAAAAGTAGCCCAGAGAGAGAGAGAGAGAGAGAGAGAGAGAGAGAGAGAGAGAGAGAGAGAGAGAGAGAGGGAGGAGTTTAAATGTAATAAACAAAAAAATTTGATAGGTTATAACACATTGGTGCTTATGTAATATCAACTGTATACTGTAGACGGTTTGAATAAGTTAAGAAAAGATATAAATGATACTTTGTTAGTGTATTCGTACACACTCAATAGCGGCAGCTAGATGACAGCTGATCTAATCACAGCCAAAAGTAAAAAAAAAAAGAAGTCAACAATACTCGATTTTTAAAACAAACCCGAAATTTAAAAACAAAAGTACATGCTTTCTTAATGTGCAATTAACTATTTAAAGAGTGGCAATTTTCTAGAATAAAATGATATTTCCCAAAAAATAGTGGTTTGCTGATGAAATCGGATGCCGTATTTTTAGCTATGATTGAAATGGATGTACACTCGGTCTAATTATTTCGTTTCGTATTTAATTGACACTAAGAAAACTAATTTTAGTTTCTTCATCTAAATGTAAGTATTGTATAACACGAAGAGAGAGAGAGAGAGAGAGAGAGAGAGAGAGAGAGAGAGAGAGAGAGAGAGAGAGAGAGAGAGAGATCAGCTGTTGTACTCAAATGGCATGTTTTTGTTTCGTGAGAATTTCATCGCCACGACTTTAACAACAACATACTGTACTGAACTTTACAGTATTATACAGACTACTGTAATATGATAAAGTAAAATATTTGTAATCTATTTTATATGAAATGGGGCTATTTTTTTTTTGTTTAAAATTTACATTTACGTATGTAAAACAACTCTCTCTCTCTCTCTCTCTCTCTCTCTCTCTCTCTCTCTCGTAGATTGTTTTCCTGCTTTGCTACGTATGTATGATTTGATATAGATACGGTAAATAATATTTGTAATAACATATTTTATTAAAGCTTTTACTGTAATATCATTATTTATCACTTTAATCATGCACGTTAAATTCCTTAGTTTGTTTACTGAGGGTACTTTATGACGCCGTCGTTTCAGGCGGCGTCATAAAGAAAAACATTTCATTTGGAAGTCCTAAGAAAAATTAAGTAAAACATTAGTAATAACCAAATCAACATACTGTACTGAATAATCAATATAATCGATGCAGAAACTAACCTATACACAGATGTGTAAATGCGTTTGATTCTTCATTATAATCAGAGATGAACGTAAACAAAACATTGGTTGCCATTTTTTATCGTGCTTTTTGGCGTGTTTAGGAAACGCATGATATAAAGTCGCCCTAAATATTTGTGCCTGTTTTAGTTTAGGGTACGTTAGTACATGCATTAAGTGTTCTGTACATTAAAGGGTAGTTTGTTAACAGTACTACGTACAAGGGAAGGTTTTAAAAGTCTGAATATACATGTTAAATAAATAGGTAAATATGGTGTCACTACTTCGCGGATTTTCACCTATCGCGGCCGGGTCTGGAACCTATCTACCGCGATAAACGAGGGTTCACTGTATACAACTATTCACAAGACAATATTCCTTGGTAACAATGTTTATTACAATTAAATATAAATAAAACATTCATTTGTACACAAACCTCCACATTTCCACTTAACGCAATGTAATATAAAGGAACATTTTCTATATACAACATGAACATAGATATTCAATAACAATTGATTTTCCATGTCGTTATTGTAAGTAACGGCAAGGGAAGCCAACGAGAGCAGGAGACCTGTCATCAAGGTCAGGTGAAGATCTGTTGCTTGGCCTTCTGGGTTGCAGGGGGGCACTCTTCAGAAACCGAAGAGCGCGAACCATGCTCTGTAGAGGAGGTCTCCCTTCCGACTGAGGGCAGGAAGGCTCAAAACTCTGTATGGAGAGAGGTGATACCGGTGCCGCCTAGGGATGGTTGATTTCTTTCGGTCGAAGGTGAGGTTTCAAGGACAAGCAGTGGCCTGCCGTCACCAAGGATGAGAGAAGCTTTTCCTCCCGAAGGTAAACAAGGAACTACGCTATTGCTGGAGTTGTGGTATCGAGGGGGAGAGGTGCCCCTTCCACGACACCAACTACAAAGACAGCTCAATTGGCCTGGAAGACTGAAGCCGAAGATCTGCGAAGGTATCCAAACATCCTCTTCGCAATTTGTAGGGGAGGCCTCTCTGAGAGAAAAGGTGCTGGATAGTCTCCAGGTAAGAAGTCGTATCAAAGCTACAGCTTTGTGAAAGATGTTCACATGTTGCTGTTAAGAGTAGATCGTGTCGTGGAGGGAGTATTCTTGGGATTTCCGTAAGCAGCTGAAGAAGGTACAGGACCCATCCCGTAAATGTCACGCAGAACTAAAAGGGTCAGGGCCTGATTGAGGATGATCTTGTCTTGTTAAGCACTGTGACGAGCCGAGAGAAGGTTGTGACTCAAAGACAATGTGAAAGCAACTGAGTAAATTTATTATAGAACACTCTCCTTTATATACAAAAGCTCAAAGCAACAAGAATTTTCATGTTTGAAAAACAGACACTGTTACAGAGGAGAATAGCAGACATGTTTAATCTGGTTCATTTTAGTGTGAGGGAAGAGCGAATGTACAAGCATAATATATACACAAAATGAACTATGTACGATCGTGTGACACAGGGTTGGTACAGCACCCTTGTCCTCAAGCAGCCTGGGGAAAAAAAACGGCTAAAATGTCGATATTGACCCTCTCTTGCTGGATGCACCCTGCAGTGAAGCTTAGGTATCCGAGGCTGGTGAATAGTTGAGCGGAAGCCAGTTGTTCAAGGACGTCGCGATGAGATCCACTGGCAGGAAACTCCACAACATCAAACCTTTGTAGGCTACTGGAACATACAAAGACTTAGCGAGGACCATTATCCGAGTAGCTCTGTTCCGAAGACCGTGAAAACCTTCCTGCTTGTCCGGAATGGATCGAGCTGATAGGGAAACCGAGTTGTCTTCTGCCCCTTAGCCTACCATGCTAGACGACAAAGGTGTTGTGAAAAAACAAGTATCGCCCTGATTGTTTTACATGAGCCACCACCATGGCGTTGTCGTTTGCCAATACTACCGAGTGACCTGACAGGGACTGATGTATCTGCTGTCGGGCTAGGAAGGCTGCCCTCATCTCTAGGAGATTTAAATGATGGTACCATTCGAACTCTGATTAGAGCCTGGAGGCCGAGTGGTACAGCATGTGGTCCACCACCCATTTCTTTGATGCATCCGAGAGCATCAAATCCGGGGAAGGGACGAGGAGGATGGCTCCTCGGATGGGTCCCGTAAAGAAAAGAGAAAAGGGAGATCCCTCGAGCTGCACCACCTGGGATCTGGCTGCACCTGAAGAGGTTGAATTTAAAGGAGTCCAATGCGGGTTTGACGAACCAGAGTGAAACGGTGACCCATAAGACATAACCACTGCTGGCTGAAAGTGCGTCTTGTAGAAGGAAAAGCATACCACCATCTTCCGCCTTGGACCCCGTCGTTCTGCGGAAAATTTCTGGAGGCTGATGACTATAAACAGGTCTAAGAATACCTGTCTCTGATAAGGGGGCAATGATATCTGTCGAGATTCACTTCAATCCTCAGAATGTAGTAAACTCTAGGAGTTGTCTCGGTGGTGAAACAGGTAAGCCACCGAGTTTGTTAGGATCAGCCAGTCGCCCTGAAGTCTCGGAGAACAAAGCCGATCCTATAGGCCCAAGTTGACACTTGGGTAAAACATCTTGTGAAAATCTGAGGTGCTGTTGAAACCGAAGCACCACACATTGACATAGTATGCCTGTATTTGAAGATACTTCATTGATGACTGATGTCCTGGAATCCAGGAGTATGAGTCCTGGTGGTTGAACATGCACATGAAGTCCAGTGGGTTTGTTTGTTTGACCGTATGCCTTCTCCTCGCCAAATAGTTTGATGAATTAACATGTTCCAGGAGGAGACAACTAAAATTGGAGAATTCTACCGGAAAGAAACGACTGTAGAAGCTCGAAGATACCATTATGAAACATGATGTTCTGCCAAAAAGACGTAACGCCTGAGTCCGGGAGTCGGACTGAATGTTCGGATTTGCATAGATTAGAGAGAGAACCACCCTCCCACCTCAACAAGTGGGAGGATAAGAAGATGCGCATGCTCTTGTAGCTGAGCTGCGGATTCTCCATCAGGCTAAGCGTTGGTCGTGTAAGCCTCTTCAGAGGTGGATCCCCAGCTGGAGAGCTAAGGTTGCTCATATAAGTCCTGAGGGAGCATAGGCCAACGGAGACAGAGAGCAAGAGAAGAGGAATCCTTGCATTTAAGTTGCTATAGCCATAGTGTAAGCATGAACTTAATTCGATCCCCTAGACCAGAGGGAAAGATAAAAGGAATAACCCCATGGGGTTATGTCTCTTGATGCAGGTGTTAAGGGGCGAGGGGAAGATCTAAGGAATCAGCCCAAAATCCATGTCAGAGATTCAACAAGTTCTCGAACTTGTGGAGAGGAGCGAAGCAAAAAATCCCAGGGATTATGTCAACAAAATTCCCTCGGCAGAGGTTAGAGGTCAGAAGACTCTTGTTAAGGCAACCGCTGAGTAGAACTATGTTCTGTCTACCTGGAGGCGGCGTATAGGTATGGTACGGACTCCTTCGGGAGTAATGTGGAGCCCTAAGAACGATACTTTGTTGGCGCCAAAGGTACACTTGTCGTACCAGACTAGAAGGCCATTCTGTTATAGGCGGTCGAACTCGATGCAGAGGTGACGGAAGTGTTCCTATTTGGTGGAAAAGAACACAAGTACGTCGTCCAATGACCGCAGGGGCTTCAGTCGAAGATCTTGTCAATGAAGATATTGGCTTGTAAGGAAACATATACAGTACCAAAAAGAGACGCAAGGGAAGAGGTAGCAAGTGGAAGAGGCGACTTCGTCTGCCCACTAGTAGTAAAAGAAGTAGTACCAGCAGCAGTCGTGGTGCGAAGAAAACTTACGTGAGGGACGAACGTTCATGAACGCTGACGAGGTTCTGGAGAGCCAGTGACAAAGACTGTGTCCTCTTCAAAGCTCAAAGAAGAAGAAGAGAGGAGCATCAGGAACTGGAAACACTGTACTTGTGTAAAATGTTATTTTTATTAATAAAATAAATTTTTGAATATACTTACCCGATAATCATGTAGCTGTCAACTCCGTTGCCCGACAGAATTCTATGGAGGGATACGCCAGCTATCACAATACTAGAAGGGGGTGTACTTACCAGCGCCACCTGTGGCCAGGTACTCAATCATTTGTTGTTTACACCTCCTCAATTATTCCTCGGTCCACTGGTTCTCTCTGGGGAGGAAAGGGAGGGTCGATTAAATCATGATTATCGGGTAAGTATATTCAAAAATTTATTTTATTAATAAAAATAACATTTTTCAATATTAAACTTACCCGATAATCATGTAGCTGATTCACACCCAGGGAGGTGGGTGAAAACCAGTGTACATGATTAAAGGATAGCTAAGTATCCCCAAATTTCATATAACAGTTATCTCAAATAACAATGAAATAATAAGTACCTGGTAAGGAAGTCGAATAGAACCGTTACTCTGCCTTTTATTTAAAGTTCGTCTTCCTTACTGAGCGCAGCGTTCCTCTTGGAGGCTGAATCAACCCAAAGGTGCCAAAGTACAAGGGGTTGCAACCCTACTAAAGGACCTCTACCAAACCTTTAACCCCGGCGCTTCTCAAGAATGAATAGACCACCCGCCAAATCCAAGGATGCGGAAGGCTTCTTAGCCTACCGTAACAACCATAAAAACAACAATAAAAGTATTCAAGAGAAAGGTTAAAAAAGGTTATGGGATTATGGGAATGTAGTGGCTGAGCCCTCACCTACTACTGCACTCGCTGCTACGAATGGTCCCAGGGTGTAGCAGTTCTCGTAAAGAGACTGGACATCTTTCAGATAAAATGATGCAAACACTGACTTGCTCCTCCAATAGGTTGCATCCATAATGCTCTGCAGAGAACGGTTTTTATTAAAGGCCAACGAAGTAGCAACAGCTCTTACTTCGTGGGTCCTTACCTTCAGCAACGCAAGGTCTTCCTCCTTTAAGTGAGAATGTGCTTCTCTGATCAGAAGCCTTATATAGTACGAAAGCCCATTCTTGGACATGGGTCTCGAGGGTTTCTTGATGGCACACCATAAGGCTTCTGACTGTCCTCGAATAGGTTTAGACCTCTTCAGATAATATTTGAGAGCTCTGACAGGGCAAAGAACTCTCTCTAGTTCGTTACCTACCATGTTGGAGAGGCTAGGTATTTCGAACGATCTAGGCCAAGGACGTGAAGGAAGTTCGTTCTTTGCTAGGAATCCAAGCTGAAAAGAACATGTAGCTGATTCGGTTGTGAAACCAATGTTCTTGCTGAAGGCATGAACCTCACTGACTCTCTTAGCTGTTGCAAGGCAAACGAGAAAAGCAGTCTTGAGGGTAAGATCCTTGAAGGAAGCTGACTGGAGAGGTTCGAACCTAGATGTCATAAGGAACCTTAAGACTACGTCCAGATTCCAGCCTGGAGTGGAAAGACGACGTTCTTTAGACGTCTCAAAAGACTTGAGAATGTCTTGAAGGTCCTTGTTGGAAGACAGGTCCAAACCCCTGTGGCGGAGGACTGAGGCCAACATGCTCCTATACCCTTTAATTGTAGAAGTAGAAAGGGATCTCTCATTCCTAAGATGAATCAGGAAGTCAGCTATTTGGATCACAGAGGTATTGGTAGAGGATATTGAATTGGCTCTACACCAGCTTCGGAAGACCTCCCACTTAGACTGGTAGACTCTACGAGTGGAAATTCTTCTAGCTCTGGCAATCGCACTGGCTGCCTCCTTCGAAAAGCCTCTAGCTCTAGCGAATCTTTCGACAGTCTGAAGGCAGTCAGTCGAAGAGCGTGGAGGTTTGGGTGCAACCTGTCTACGTGTGGTTGACGTAGAAGGTCCACTCTTAGAGGTAGAGTCCTGGGGAAGTCGACTAGCCATTGACGTACCTCTGTGTACCATTCTCTTGCAGGCCAAAGGGGAGCAACCAGCGTCAGCCGTGTCCCTTCGTGCGAGACGAATTTCTGCAGAACTTTGTTTATAATCTTGAACGGAGGGAATGCGTACAGGTCGAGATGGGACCAGTTCAGAAGGAAAGCATCTACATGAACCGCTGCAGGGTCTGGAACAGGGGAACAATAAAGCGGAAGTCTCTTGGTGATGGAGGTGGCAAACAGGTCTATGGTAGGCTGACCCCACAACGTCCAAAGTCTGTTGCACACACTCTTGTGGAGGGTCCATTCCGTGGGAATGACCTGATTCCTTCTGCTGAGGCGATCCGCTGAAACATTCATATCGCCCTGGATGAACCTCGTGACCAGAGTGAGGTTTAGACCTCTTGACCAAATGAGGAGGTCCCTTGCGATCTCGTAAAGGCTCCTCGAATGGGTCCCTCCTTGCTTGGAGATGTAAGCCAAGGCTGTGGTGTTGTCTGAATTCACCTCCACCACTTTGCCTAGCAGGAGGGACTTGAAGTTCAACAGGGCAAGATGGACTGCAAACAGTTCCTTGCAATTGATGTGGAGTAATCCTTGTTCCTTGTTCCACACTCCTGAGCATTCCCGTCCGTCCAAGGTCGCACCCCAGCCCGAGTCCGATGCATCCGAGAAGAGAAGAAGATGGGGGGTCTGGATGGCCAATGATAGACCCTCCTTGAGAAGAAGATTGTGCTTCCACCACCGGAGAGTGGTCTTCATCTCTTGGTTGATAGGGATAGAGACTGCTTCTAGAGTCGAGCCCTTGTCCCAATGAGCTGCAAGATGGAATTGAAGAGGGCGGAGGTGGAGTCTCCCCAGCTCGACAAACAGGGCCAGAGATGAGAGGGTCCCTGTGAGACTCATCCACTGTCTCACTGAGCAATTGCTCCTCTTCAGCATGCTCATGATGCACTGTAGGGCTTGGTTTATCCTGGGGGCCGATGGAAAAGCCCGAAAATCCCGACTCTGAATCTCCATTCCCAGATACACAATGGATTGGGAGGGAATGAGTTGAGATTTCTCTAAATTGACTAATAGACCTAGGTCTCTGATTAGATCTAAAGTCCAAGAGAGGTTCTCCAGACAACGACGACTCGTGGAGGCTCTCAACAGCCAGTCGTCTAGGTAGAGGGAGGCTCTGATGTTCGATAAGTGCAGGAATTTCGCTACATTCCTCATCAGATGAGTAAAGACCATAGGAGCTGTGCTTAGGCCAAAACACAGGGCTTGGAACTGATAGACAACCTTTCCGAAAACGAATCTCAGGAAAGGTTGGGAGTCTGGATGAATGGGAACGTGAAAGTATGCATCTTTCAAGTCCAATGAGACCATCCAGTCCTCCTGTCTGACCGCTGCTAAGACCGACTTGGTCGTCTCCATTGTGAACGTCTGCTTGGTGACATACTCGTTGAGAGAGCTGACGTCCAGCACCGGTCTCCAACCTCCTGTCTTTTTGGCCACAAGAAAGAGACGGTTGTAGAAGCCCGGGGATTGATGGTCCCGGACTATAACCACTGCCTTCTTCTGCACAAGTAGCGACACCTCCTGTTGCAATGCTAGCCTCTTGTCCTCTTCTTTGTAGTTGGGAGAGAGGTTGATGGGCGATGTGGTCAGAGGCGGTTTGAGGCAGAATGGAATCCTGTAACCGTACCTCAGCCAACTGACAGACTGTGCGTCTGCACCTCTCTTCTCCCAGGCTTGCCAGAAGATCTTGAGCCTGGCACCTACTGTTGTCTGGAGAATCTGAGAGTCAGTGTTTTCCCTTGGATGTCCTGGGTCCTTTCTTAGACTTGCCCCTGTGAGAGTCTGGACGGGAGCTTCCTCGGCTGGGGGCTCTACCACGAAAGGGCGGTATGAACCTAGTGGCCGGGGTATCAGCCACTGGAGAGCGATAAGTCTTGGGGACAGAGGTGGTAACCTTAGACTTACGAGCCGATGAAGCTACAAGATCGTGCGTGTCCTTCTGTATCAGGGCAGCCGACAAGTCCTTAACTAGCTCCTCTGGAAAGAGGAACTTAGAGAGTGGAGCAAAAAGGAGCTGAGACCGCTGGCACGGTGTAATGCTGGCTGAGAGGAAGGAACACAGTTGTTCTCTTTTCTTCAACACCCCTGATACAAATAACGACGCTAGCTCACCCGATCCATCCCTGATAGCCTTATCCATGCAGGACATAATTAACATGGCAGAGTCTTTGTCCGCAGGAGATGTTTTCTTGCTGAGGGCTCCCAGGCACCAGTCGAGAAAATTGAACATCTCGAAAGCTCTGAACAACCCTTTCAGAAGATGATCCAGGTCTGAGAAGGTCCAACAAACCTTCGAGCGTCTCATCGCAGTCCTCCTAGGCGAGTCCACCAGACTTGAGAAGTCAGCCTGGGCAGAGGCAGGAACTCCCAAGCCTGGTGCTTCCCCTGTGGCATACCAAACGCAACCTTTCGATGCGAGCTTCGTTGGAGGGAACATGAAGGAAGTCTTGCCCAGGTGTTGTTTAGACTGAAGCCAATCCCCTAAGATCCTTAAGGCCCTCTTGGAGGATCTAGCTAGGACAAGCTTAGTATAGCACGACTTAGCTTGTTGCACGCCTAGCGAAAACTCAGATGGAGGAGAGCGGGGAACAGCAGAGACGAAGTGGTCAGGGTAAAGCTCCCTGAGTAGAGCCAAGACCTTTCTAAAATCAACAGACAATGGAGAAGGCTTAGACTCCTCCACGTCTGATGAGGGATCAAGATGTGCCTCCTCATCATCCGACACTTCATCAGCAGAAGGTAGCGAAGCAAAAGGACCAGAATGCTGAACCGCAGAGTCAGAATGGGTAGGAACAACAGCAGAGGTTTCCTCAACTTGAGGGAAAACCTGAGGTTCAGACTGCATAGGTTGAACAACAGTCGGAGCAGAAGGCAGGTGCAAGGGTGAAGGAGGATGACTCCTAGCAAGAGTTGCACCCAAGGAATGCACCAGCTGAACGGAGGACGGAGGCGGAGTAGTCCGTTCCTGTTCCTGTGGTATGAGTGGAGCGTGAAGAGACCGAGGCTGTGCAGAACAAGGTAAAGTTCCCGCAAGCAGAGATGTCTGAGGAGCAGGATCAGGGTGCACGGGTAGAGCTCGGTGCAGCAACTGAGGAGACTGACTCACAGGTGGAAGAGGTTGTTGTACCTCCACCGAGAGTTGCACCGCCGGTGGAGCAGCCAGGGGAGGAGGAGGAAGAGTGGAGTAATCCTCCTGATCCCAAACCGAAGGTTGCCTTAAAGAAGGCTGATGCTGAACAACACTGGGAACAGTGAACACAGAAAGTGGTTCAACCTCGTATGCCTGGCAGATGGAGCTGCGACTGGGTGCAGCGAGTGCAGGAGGTTGGTGCACCACCGGTGCAGGTGGGTGCAGCACAGGCTGAACGGGTGCAGAAGGTTGGTGCACCACCGGTGCAGGCGGGTGCAGCACAGGCTGAACGGGTGCAGGAGGTTGGTGCACCACCGGTACAGGCGGGTGCAGCACAGGCTGAACGGGTGCAGGAGTTAGGTGCACCACCGGTGCAGGCGGGTGCAGCACAGGCTGAACGGGTGCAGGAGGTTGATGCACCACAGGTGCAGGAGGAGCAACACTCTCAGCACGACACTCACGCATCAGGTCCGACAGCTGAGCTTGCATGGACTGAAGCATAGACCACTTGGGATCAGCAGAGACAGTGGCAGACTGAGGTAAAGCCATAACAGTGGTTGCACCACCGGTGCAGCTCTGTTGTACCTTACTCCTCTTGGGCGGAGTACAGTCGCTAGATGACTGAGGCGAGTCAGAGCTGAGCCAACTACTGCAACCTGGCTGAGCACTCGATGGCTGGACTCTGCGTTTAAGCGGTCTAGAGACCTGAGACCAACGTTTCTTCCCCGAGAGAAGATCAGCGGACGAGCGGAAGACGGGCTCAATCGTCTGCAAGTGGGAGTGACGGTCTGTGGAAGACACGCCCGCAACCACTGAGGATAATTCTGTGCGCCTAACAAGGCCTGCCGAACCCTTATGCCCTTCGACATTGCTTCTCCCCTGGGCTTGGGAGCTTGCAAGAGGTCCCGGACTGGGAGAACGACTGGCTCGCACAGAAAAATCCCCACGCACCACACTGGCACTAACACTAGTACAAGGCACTGCACCGACACTAGCACTCGTCACAGCACTGGCACTAACTTCACCCACTGCACTCTTGGCCTTCAACTCTTTCACTTCGGCCATCAGAGACTTATGGTCACTTACCACTGACTCTACCTTATCGCCTAAAGCCTGAATAGCGCGTAAAACCACTGACATATCAGGCGGAGGGCACACAGTAGGATCGGGGGTAGCCACTACAGGGGTAGGATCAGGTTGGGGATCATGAGATGAGGAAAATAAAGAAGAGTGAGAAGAACTCCTCCTAGCTCTAATTCTCTCTAACTTAGAAGAATACTTCAAAAGTCGGACAAAATCCAATTCCGAAAGTCCGGCGCATTCCTCACATCGATTTTCTAACTGACAGGGTCTGTCCCTACAGTCCGAACAAGCGGTGTGAGGATCTACCGAGACCTTCGGAATACGTCTATTGCAAGACCTACATCGTCTATGGGAGGGGGCTTGCGAAATGTCAGACATTTTGTTTTCAAGAGAAGTCAAAGGGAGATCCAAAAAACAAGCAAAAAATCGTTAACCGTTAAACTGAATTAAATAAAAGCTATCTAGCTAATATCAGAAGGTTTCTAGTAATGCGACAGCCGTAAATCAAAGAGAATACATCACCAAATAAGCGAGAATAAACTCGAAGACCATAAGCGTATCCCAGAACGTCTAGCCGGAGGCACGACAGAGGAATAATTGAGGAGGTGTAAACAACAAATGATTGAGTACCTGGCCACAGGTGGCGCTGGTAAGTACACCCCCTTCTAGTATTGTGATAGCTGGCGTATCCCTCCATAGAATTCTGTCGGGCAACGGAGTTGACAGCTACATGATTATCGGGTAAGTTTAATATTGAAAAACCAAAAGTTTTAATAGGCGGTCGAGGTATTAAGAGACAAGGTTGACGATTGTGCTATATCCCATCATCGATGTAGAGAGCTGGGTTAGGTTCCAAGAAGGGAGTTTGTGCTAAACTCCCTCAATAATATGTCGTGGGAAGCACTACTGAAGTAGAATAACTCAAAGAGACTAAAAGAATGATGATCTGTCATCTAGATGAAAATACTAGCATCTCTGATGAATAGAGGCAGTCTCTCTCACTAGAAAGAGCAGAGTGCTTGTTTGAAGTAAGGACCGCAGACGGTAGAGTTCTGCGATCCCCACCCGCAAGAAGTTTTCCGTCAAATGAAGCCCCCAAAAAAACACATCAGGGACGAGCCTTCGAAGATTCTTTGGACACCATCGGAAAATCTACCTGCAAATGGGAAGAGCAGTTCGTCAAAGGCAGAGAGCAACTTTATCTCGGAAGGAAAATTTGCGAGCTGGGAGGTGTGACACTAAATAGTGGTCATACCAGAGGATGTGACGAGCTGCTTGCAGAGAAAAAAGATGATGAAAACAGAGTCAAAACTGGAAACGAGCTGGACTGGGTTGCCTCATTGCAAGTCCTGAAGTGCGTGTGATCATACATAGAGGGAATGTCAGGTGCTGATAACAGTTGCTGGGACTCCAGCAACCTGGAAGAGAGCTGATGAGAGATGATCACGAGATGGTGAACAGTGATCACGAGCTGATGAGTGAAAATCCTGATCTGTGATGATCCTGATCTGTTGAGTAACGATCACGATCTGGCGAGTGATGATCATAGTTTAGTGGGAGCGAGCTGACGGTGTAGCTGCAGCATGACTGGGCGATTCTATTGGCAAGACGAGTTAGCTGGGCAATACGAGTCTGTTGGGTGTGACGGTCTGCCGGACGAGACAAGTTCGCTAGGGGTGACCAGTATGCTGGACGAGACAAGTCTGCTGGGCGAGACGAGTCTTCTAGACACGATGAGGTATGGGCGAGACGAGTCTATTGGGTGACAAGGTCGGCTACCAAAGAAGGACGGCGAATGACGAATCGAATTCCCGCTGGAGGAATCTCCCATGGGTAATGCCGAAAAGGTGAAGGAAATCCCTCCTGCGCACGGGAAAGGCAACCAACATATGCTGCCGCTGTCGGAAATTCTCTATGCAAGCAGTAATATTACCAAATAGTGGCTGGTGGAGAATCTCTCTTGGAAGGGAAATTTCTAACACCTGGAAATTAACCTCCAGCCAGCACTCTGCTTCCTCTCAACAAGCTCTAGCTCAGATTTAAGGTCAACATCGAGTGTTGCCTGAGAAACGAGGCCGAAGTACAGCAACAGCTCTGGAGGAAGACCGATCCCGCAAATGGGAAAGGCTAATGTCAGCGCGACGATGGACAGGAATGAAGAATTCAATACCAGA
>NC_090732.1:41039911-41072411 GCF_036898095.1 Palaemon carinicauda | reverse complement strand
ATATGATAGGTTACAACATGTAGACTTTTAAAACCTTCCCTTTAACTTAATGCATACAGTACGTACATTACTAAACTATAAAACAGGTTAAAGTAAAAAATAAAGATTGTTACTGTACTCACCACGAAAGAAGTTCAAGAAAAACTTGAATGACGATGGCGATGAATTTGCTGCACAGTAGAAATGATGATGATGAAGCTGATGATGTGTTCTACTGTGCAGTCAATGATAGTATTTTACGTCTCTTCAGACGGAGGTGTCTTTTCCTGGGACACCTCTTCAACTTCTTCAATTTCTTCCGAAGGCGTACTAGCAGGAGGAACTGGCTCTTTTTTGCGAGGCTGGAAGAACATTGTGATCGGAAGTTGTTGCCGCTGCTTCTTTTTTCGATCCAAGAGCATCCTGTAGGGAGTCATGATGTCATCGACCTTATTTGAGAATTGCATCGAGCGAACCATATCCTCGTCCCACTCTTGTAACATTTCTTTCGCCTCCTTCATATGGTTGCAGAACTTGGCAAGCCGTTCTAATGTTAAGCCCGTTTCTTCGACATTTTCTTGGGTCTCTTCCTGGGTACCCTCACTCTCTTCCTCACTTGCCGATTTCGTCAGGTCTTCGAGGTCTGCGTCAGTTAGGGGCTGGGAATGGCAGTCCAACAACTCGTCGACGTCTTCAGTCGTCATGTCGCCAAACCCGTCACCTCCAATTATGGCAGCCAACTGCACAGATTTCCGTATTGCAGAGTGTTGGATTTCCGACGGAGTAAATCCCTTGTCGTCGTAAACAATATCGGGCCACAGCTTCTTCCAGCTCGCATTTACGGTTGCAGGTTTCATCTCTTGAAGTGCCTTTTGAATATTCTGCAGGCACGTGGCTATGGTGTACTGCCGCCAGTACGCCTTCAAGTTGAAGTCTTCATCCTCGTCATCTTGGGCAGCATCCACACACGCAACGAGGTCCGCCAAGGTATTCTTCGTGTAGAGGGCCTTGAACGCCCTGATAACCCCCTGGTCCATTGGTTGAATTAATGACGTGGTGTTGGGTGGCAGGAACTCAACCTGAACGCCCTCACGCGACAGGTCAGTTGCGTGTCCACCAGCGTTATCCATAAGGAGAAGGATCTTGAATGGCAAGCCCTTCTCTAAGAGATATTCATGGACTTGCGGGATGAAACACTGGTGGAACCAGTTGGAGGTCAGCATCTTCGTAATCCATGCTTTTTGATTATGCATCCAGTACACGGGAAGGAGATTCTTATTTTTATTTTTCAAAGCGCGAGGATTTTTCGACTTATAAATAAGCCCCAGCTTTAACAAAAATCCAGCAGCATTGCCACACATCACGAGGGTAACGCGATCCTTGAATGCCTTAAAGCCAGAGGCTTTGGCTTCCTCTTTGAACAGGAAAGTTCGCGACGGCATTCTCTTCCAAAACAAGCCGGTTTCATCCATATTAAAGACTTGTTCCGGCTTGTATCCACCTTCAGCGATAATGTTCTTGAAAGTCTGGTTCACGTAAGTTTCAGCAGCGGCAGTGTCAGCGGAAGCAGACTCCCCATGCAGGGAAACGCTTTTCAGGGCGAAGCGTTTCTGAAACTTCGCGAACCATCCTTTGCTTGCGGAAAAACGTTTCTGAGGCTGGGAATCAGTGGATGTCCCTGGTTGAGGATCATCTGCATCATCATCATCTTCAGCATGGTTGCCGTCGTCGTCTTTAGGTTCCTTTGCAGCAAAATTCTCATATAAGCTCAAAGCCTTTGTTTGGATGGTGTTCGTATCCAACGCTATGTTCTTCTTCCGGCAGTCGGCAATCCACACAGCTAAAGCACCTTCCATGCGTACGATCGTTTTATTACGCGTTGTAACGACTCGCTTCGCTGATCTGCTAAAGGTGATTGCAGCAGTCTTTCTAATGTTCGCCTCGTCCTTCTTGATGTAGCGAACGGTGGATTCGTTGATGCCAAAATGGCGGCCGGCGGCCGCGTAACTTCTACCATCTTTTAACATGTCGAGAAGCGTAACCTTCTCAGCTATCGTCATCATCCTTCGGTGGCGTTTAGGCTCACTACCAGCCTTACTAGAAGCAGAACGCTTGGGAGGCATTGTAACAGAAAGTTCAACAAAAAGTTCAACTTAAAACAGTCGCACACAGCACAGATTAAACTTCACAAACTTAAGAACGTCTACTCAGCAATACGCGGAAAGAGAAAGTGAACGATGCAGCCCCGCGAGAACTTTGATGCTGCGGGCAAAACACCAATCACAGGCTAGATAACAAAACTTGAGTTTTGATTCGTCATCTATCAGCGCTTGAACCAATCACAACCCGTCTTACAGTACTATGGCGCGTTGGTTACTCATAGAAGATGCCCCCGCGCATACTGAACGTACGTAGATTAAGTACAATACCGTAATAATAATAAATAATGATAATAATACTGTACAGTAATAATAATAATAATAATGATTAATAATAATAACAATAATAATTTTATTAACAACAACAACAATAATAATAATAATAACAATAATAATAAAAATTTACGTACGCTATTTTACGCCTCTCTCTCTCTCTCTCTCTCTCTCTCTCTCTCTCTCTCTCTCTCTCTCTCTCTCTCTCTCTCTCTCTCTCTCTCTCTCTCGTACGCTTACAGTATTCGAAATGTGATTTTTGCAACAAAGAATATTATTGGATGCAGTACTGTACTACGTACGTATACATACAAAAGATTCATGGAAAAGAAGCACATCCATTACAGTACACACCATTCTAATATGGTATGACTGCATCTGATTTGCGTTTCATGTTCGATTTAATTTTACTACGTACTGAATTATCGTATGATCACATTCTCTTTTCGTGTTTTATTTCTTTCTGTGCTGAATTATATATCATATGTAATGCAATGAACAATCAGTAAGAGCAGATATTACTAATTACAGTATTAATGGAATTACAGGTAACAAAATATCGTATTTGGTTGTCTTCAGATTTCGCGGTATTTTCGAATTTTCCGGAAAATCCGCGATATGTATATATATATGGGTTATGGGAAAACCCCGCGAAGTGGTGAATCCGCGATTGTCGAACCGCGAAGTAGCGAGGGTTCACTGTATAGGAGATATTCTAGCGCGAGCTGGAAAATACGGCAGAAAAACCTTAACAAGGTCGTTAACGACCGGACAGGTAATTACCCACCTGTCAGTGATGGGGGACCGCCAGTCGGTAGCTGCTGTTTACCTTCAATCGGATTCTAGGTAGGACTATCCTAGGGGGCGGTGATGGAGGGAAGTTTTGTGTAAAGAATTCAGGTTTGTATGTTAGGAAAAATACAAACTCTGTTATAAGTTTGTCATTTGTTCCTACACTAAATACAAACCCTCATTCTTTACTATAGGAGACTTAAGTCTTGAGGCCAGGGTGGCCAAGGAGTTCCCTATCTTTAGGGAAGATAGTCCTCAGACTAGACTCTTTTGAAGCAATAATCTTCCGTTATCTTCTTTCTTTGTAGATTCCCAGAATCTCAGTACGACTGAAGGTTTGCAACTTCATGGATACAAATGTTTCAGGATGAAGTGGGTCAGGAACATTCGACTCGGACCCCTTCAAACTTAGGATTCCCCCGACCTTGCCAAGGGGAAACCTCGTGACCACGAGTATAACTTATACTCTGTGAGAGGAGTCAGATGAGTATCGTACCTTATTTCCATTGGAGAGTCCAGCTGAAACTGGATACAGGCTAGGATCCCCAGATGTAGGGGAGAAGGAGACGAAGAAGATCGAAGAATGTCCTTCTTAAAACCTAGTGTAACCCAGAATCCTCAATCAATGGTTACTGTCCCCTGAAAGGGCATAAGGTAGTAACAGCATCTGTTGACCTGTCACAATAGGCCCTATAAAAAGGGTGTCTAGAGACCTATGTGTCAGGTCGCTCAAATAGTGAGCAGTGAATGTAGATTGGCGTTTCCAGACCCCAACACTTAAGACTTGGGAGACTGAGAAAAATCTCTTAAATGCCAGAGAGGCAGCCACTCCCCCAACTTGATGGGCTCTGGGTTGTGCTGCCTCTGGGTTTCCGTGAAAAGACCTCGCAATAACTTTCTTAGGTCAGAAAGAGATGGTGTTGCAAGAGATTCCCTTGTTTACCGTGTTGGAACAAGGAAGAGATGACGGAGACGTGGTCTGAAAAGTCTGGTGCGCCTCAGATGTTTCTTTGACGCCCTGACTGGCCATAGTAACGACTGGACTGCATCCTGAGTTACCTAATAAGAGTGGATATTCTCCAAATCTCCCATTGGTAGATGAAGGATTATAAGTCTAGCCACCAAGCCCGGTACGAAGTTGCGAGACACTTGCCCCCCCCCCCCCCCCCCCCACCTCTCTTAGAATGGGTGGCGTAAGAGACCATGAAGCCCACTGACCCTTTAAGTGGAGGACAGAGGTACGAGGAAGACGGTCTTAAGGTTCAGAGAGCAGTCTGAGGCCCTTAAGGGCACATAGGGCAGACTCTTCAGCGAACGTAAGACACGTCACAAGAAGATGGTCTAATCTCAAGTGGGGGCAAGATCACTCCAACACCGAAACAACCAAGGTGATGTCTTCTGAGGTGGAGAGGTCAACCCTTCCTCCATCTACAGATGAGGTTCAAGGCTGTGTAATAGCTTTTAATCGCCGCGACAGAGAGAAGCTTTCCTCACTGAGGAACAAAAGGAAGTTAGGGAACTACTGATCCTTCCGTTAGATGATCCAATTGTTTCACATAGTCGCTGTTGTAGTGGTTAAGAAGTCCATTGTCTTAGCCCCAGCAGTTAGGACTTCTTGTAGGAACTGCCTAGAGTTTGGTTTTACAAGTCCTTGTGGCTTGCAAGGTAGCCGACTGTATCAGACCACGAGTAAGCCAGAAGGGACATTGAAGTCGCTTCCCTTGCCGAGGCTTCTGTGACTGAGAAGAGCCTGGAAGAGTTGAGTGTCTCTTCGAGGATTAGGTTGGTGTGAGCCTCGCCGTGAAGGGATCTAAGAACAGAGGAGAAGGATGACGTCTCTGAACTCGGAGAACAGACCAGGATTAAAGGTCGCTCAAGAAAGGCAGAGGCGAGGGACAGTGACCTTCTTAGAGTCCTTAAATAGGAGGATTCTAAGTCCCTCGACGGCAGCACTCACGAGGAATCCTCAGGCTGCGCCAATTCCTCGTGTGTAATTACAGGAAAAGGTGGAGACGCGAGTAGCAGACACACCTTATATCTTACCCCTCGTATCTTTCTTATCGAAAGGGGAAGAATGGTAGGAGTTGGAGTGTCTGGAGGTAAAGGCGAAGACTGCTGACGAGAGTCGGAATGCTCTGTCATAAGAGTAAACTCTTAATGATGATGATTGCGTGCATAGCGCTAATTGCGCGCGTGCATGGACACTGTGCTAATTGTTTGCAGAGCCCGACTACTGGCATAACTGAAACTCGAAGGTTCCAAGTCGTGAGAACTCGAAAGTCCAACGCGACAGAGGCTCGAAGGACTCCTAAGGTCATAAGAACCCGTAGGATAAACATGACCAATTGTTCTCCCAAAGGAGAATGTCGTTACTTACAAGGCTCTCGCTCTGCCCCTGGAGGCAGAGCAAAAGGCGTAAGAGGGAGGACCGTAGATCAGTAAACCCCTACAAGATTCTCTCGTGAAGGTAGGAGGTTTCTCCCTAAGGAGCTCGCCTAAAACAAGCTTTCTCCCTGCCCTATGGGGAAAAGCGTAGGCGAATTAACTTTTTCTCTCTCAACGAGGGAAAAGTTTTCCCCGAAGGAAGGGTTTGCAAAGGCAAAATTCCTTCCTTCTCTATGGGGAAACGCGTAGGTTCAATAATTTCTCTCTCGCGAACGAGGGAGAAGTCCTCTCGAAGGAGGACATCGCCTAAGGCAAACTTCCCCCAGATCTATGGGAAAAAAGCATAGGCGTAATAAACTCTCTCGCGGACGAGAGGGAAGTTCTCCCGAAGGAGGACGTCGTAAAGACAAGTTTTCTTCTAGTTCTAGGGAAAAAACGTAGGCGTAAAAAACTTCCTCTCGTGAACGAGAGGAAGGGGACTTAGCCTAAGACGAGCTTTCTCCCAATTAATGGGGAAAAAAGCTAGGCTTAATAATCTCTCTCGCGAACGAGAGAGAAGTTCTCCAGAAGGAGAACATTGCTTAAGACAAGCTTTCCCCCAGTTCTATGGGAAAAAAGCGAAGGCGTCATAATTTCTCTCTCGCGAGCGAGAGAGAAGTTCTCCCGAAGGAGAACATTGCCTAAGGCAAGCTTTCCCCCAGTTCTATGGGAAAAAAGCAAAAGCGTAAAAATTTCTCTCCCGCGAGCGAGAGAGAAGTTCTCCCGAAGGAGAACATTGCCTAAGACAAGCTTTCCCCCAGTTCTATGGGAAGAAAGCGAAGGCGTAAAATTTTCTCTCTCGCGAGCGAGAGAGAAGTTCTCCAGAAAGAGAACATTGCCTAAGGCAAGCTTTCCGTCAGTTCTATGGGAAAAAAGCGAAGGCGTAACAGTCTCTCTCTCGCGAACAAGAGAGAAGATCTTCTGAAGGAGGGCATTGCCTAAGGCAAGTTTTCTCCAAGTTTACGGAAAAAACGTAGGCGAAAAAATCTCTTCTCGTGAACGAGAGGGAAGTCCTCCCGAAGAAGGACATCGCATATTCCCAGGGAGAAGTTCCCCCCGCAGGAGGCATAAGCCGTAGACTTGCTTTTCCCCAGCTCTAGGGGAGAAAGCACAGTCTTCGGGGACGAGATACCAGAGGTAAAACTCATTGAGCTGTTTGCAACTCCTTACGAAGGAGGGAAGGTTGCTGACTGTCTGAAGTGGGAAAGCTTTCTCTCGGAAGGGGAAAGGAACTTTCACGCAGCCCAATTCCGAGGAAGGTTATCACTCCCTCGTAAGGGAAGGATCTCTAATCCCTGGAGGCGAACCTCCCATCAGCAATCTGAGTTCCCAATAACTTGATCAAGTTGCAGGTTGACAGCGAGTGTTACCTCGTAACATGACTTTTCCCTTCTGCTCTCAACCGAAGAGAAAAAGGAGGCGAACCCCTGCATCTTCTTTCGAGGATTCAGAGATACTCGAAATCCTTAACTTAATAGGGAGCAAAGGAATTAGGGAGGTTGTCCTGTCTGAAACTCGGGAGCGAGAGATTGACCCCGTGAGTGTATGATCGAAGATTTGCGTGTGTAGCGCTAATTGCGTGCGAACACCTGCATGCCTGGGGTCTAAAGACTCTGCTATAAGAGTAAAACTCCTGATCGTTATGGGCGTAGTGTTGGATGGGCGTACGCGAACACTCCGTGTGACAAGAGTCCGCAGACACTCTGACCAAAGAGTAACGCTCTTGATGACTTGTGTCACGAGAACCCGAAGGTTCAGCATGATCATGCGTGACCCTAGAGGTTGTATTGCGAGAACCCGAAGGTTCAGCGTGAACGTACGAGCCCTTAGAGTTTGTGTTGCGCGAACCCGAAGGGCTAGAACAACGGGAAAACAGAAGTCTCCCTTGTCACGAGACACCGAAGTGTCAGCGAGACTAAATGCACGAAAACCCCAGGTTTCAGCAACTAGCTGTGAACAAACGAAGGGATAGCGCATCGGGAAACCGAGGTTTCCTTGTCATGAGACCCCAAAGGGTCAGAGATCGCTAATTCAAAGGAAAGAGCGATCTCTCATGAGATAGAAAGAAAAGCAAGGAGAAGAGCTCTATCTGACTTTTTCTAGAGCGGACGGAGACCCTCAAACTAATATGCGAAGAAGAGGGTTCGAGGTTAGGACATGCTTAGCCCTTGGCCTTTCTCCTGTTTTCTTAAATGAACCCTCGCACGACGACGACCGCGAGGCAGGAAGTCTCGGTGAGAGACAGAAGGCGAGAAAGAGCGATAATGATGTCTCTTCCTATTTCGCTTATCTCTTCGGTGACCGAACTAACGGTAACGTCTCAATAAGAGAGTGTGATGATCGGCGGCCTTGCCTTTCCCCTCTGTCTCAGCTGAAGAGGAGAAGGGCTGAACCCCTGGGTCTTCTTCCGAAGTTCTCGCGAAGCCCATATTTCGTAATTCATTAGAAAGTCCGGGAATGGGTGCTAAAACGCGAGGGCGCGGCGAATAACCTCGCGCAGATATGTCCGGAGACTTGCGCGCTCGGAAGTTTGACGCACGGGAGTGCTCTCTCTCTGATGATACTAATCGACGGCGAGAAGAAGTGTACTCTCTCGCTTGCGTAGCGCGAGCTGAGCTCCTCTTGAATAAATATGAAGGCGAGGAATCGCGCTTAGAGTGTTCTCTTTGCTTGGTCGCGTTCTGGGCGCGATCAGATTTAACCTCGCCCCGACAGGAGTGCTATGGCGCTTGAGAGAACTCTCTCGTGAAGAAGAGCGCGAACGTCTTGTAGAGTTCTTCTTCTTATAGCGCTTAAGTGATTCCCCGCGAGAGGAAGACGATCACGAGGGAGAGCGATAGCGCGAGGAAGTATTCCTCTTACGTTTGTGACGAGAGCGCTTATCACTTCTCGGCGAGACATTTCGTGACGAGAAAGAAGGCGAGGAAGAACGCGCGATAATGCCTCTTCCTATGTCGCCTCTCTCTCCGACGAGAACGCCTTGGCGAAAAGGAACGAGCTCTCTTTTTCTTCTTCTCTCTCTCTCTCCTATCCTCTAAGGACGAAGGCGACGAGGAAGAGGAGGAGGAGGAGGAGAAGGAGGAGCTATCGTGATGATCGCGCTTGCCGACGAGAACGTCTTGGCGAAGGAGAGCAAGCTCTCTTTTCCTCTTTTCTCTTTCTCTCTCCTATCCTCTAAGGATGAAGGTGACGAGGACGAGGAGGAGGAGAAGGAGGAGGTATCGTGATGATTACGCTTGCGACGTTGTATCGTATTCACGCAAGCGAGGGGCGAAGCAGGCTCCGCAGGATTGACGTTATTACCTGCGTAGGCGATCATTCCTACATACTTGGCAGGGGGAGCCTACAGCACACCTATGACCTCTGCATGAAGGACATAGGGAATGAGAATACATCTCCAGTAGTGACATAAAAAAACTACAAGATTTCAGGGAAATCCCGGAACACTTCCTTAAAGAGATGACATCATCTACATAAAAAAAAAAAGGATTAATGAAAGCTCAAAATTAAAAAGAAAAAGGCTAGTCTGCCAGCAAAAAAGCAGGAGCAGAGGTGTTACCACTGCGACGGCTAGAATTCTATAGAAGGTAAACAGCAGGTACCGACCGGCGGTCCCCCACCACCAACAGGTGGGTAAGTACCTGTCCGGTCGTTAACGACCTTGTTAAGACTTTTTCTGCCGTATTTTCCAGCTCACGCTAGAATATCTCCTATAGTAAAGAATTAGGGTTTGTATTTTGTGTAGGAACAAATGATAACGTCTCTTCCTATTTCGCCTGTCTCTTTGGTGAGAATAGGTGAAGGTGTACACAGGCGTGCGGGAGAGTTATCTCGCACGTCTGTGCCAACCTTAGGGAGCGCGCGCGCAGGAGAAAATTCCCCATAGTGGAATCATGTGGGCGCGCGGGCAGGCCCCCATATCCTTGCGGATGCGGGAGAAGGCTGGTGCGCCGGTAAGTGCTAGCGCGTTGATGTGTTGCAAAGACCTAGCGCGTTGGTAAGCACTGGCGCTGCGGGAGAAGGCACCATGGCTGCCTTGTCAGAAGACCTTCTAACAGTAGAAAGTTGACGCGCAGGTTTTACCTGTCGCGTAGGATGGTGTTGGGCACGTATGAGCACGTGCAGGCGCAGGAGAGTGCCATTGCGCAGAAGATTGGTGGCGCGCAGGAGTTTGTGCGCAGGTGTGCGCATGGCACGAGAAGGAGCTATGCTCTTGTTGGAGCGTATGCGCATGTTGGCGCATACGCTCTTGATGCCCTATGTTAGGGTAAGAAGGAAGCGCTCTTAAGTTTGTGACGAGAGTGCTTAGACTAACGGCGAGACATCTCGTTAAGAGACAGAAGGCGAGGAAGAGCAAAGAGTGATTATGTCTCCTCCAATGTCGCCTGTGATTCCGGAGAGAACCACTGGGCAATGGAGTGCGAACTCTCCTTTCCTCTTCTCTATCTCTCCCTCCTAGCCTCTGAAGACGGGAGGACAATGAAGTGGAGGGGGAGGAGGAGATGGTAAAGTGAAGACCTATTCTACATACTTGGCAGGGGAACCCATCCTCCGCAGGGTAGCAGAACACCCATGACCTCCGTAACGGGGCATAGGGAAAGAGGATCCACATCCAGCGGTGACATAAAGGCGTCGTGAACACTTCCTCAAATAGAGGACATCATCTACAAAGAAAAAGAAAAAATACTAATCAAAACTAAAAAAACAAAAGAAAGGCTAGTCTGCCAGCAAATAAAGCAGGAGCAGAGGTGTTACCACTGCGACGGCTAGAATTCTATTGAAGGTAAACAGCAGCTACCGACCGGCGGTCCCCCACCACTGACAGGTGGGTAATTACCAGTCCGGTCGTTAACGACCTTGTTAAGGATTTTCTGCCATATTTTCCAGCTCGCGCTAGAATATCTCCTATAGTAAAGAATGAGGGTTTGTATTAAGTGTAGGAACAAAAGCAAATCAGACAATAATAGATACGCTATGTAAATTTTGGAAATCAAATCCCCTGAAATTACATATAAAAATCAAGCCATATATCAGTTTAGTGACATCCATTACAGTAAAGACATGAGTCGTGGTATGACAATGGAACAATATCCAACAGATTTTGTAGATTTGAGAACAAAGCCCTCAGAAGAATATTGGGAGTTAAATAGCAGGACAGGATTAGAAATGAAACTATAAGAGATTACTCAAGTGCCATATGTAGATGAGATCATGGTGAAGGGTAGATGGAAATGGTTTGGGCATGCTCTTTGCACTCCCCAAGAGAGATTAGTTCACCAAACTTATAAATGGGTTTCACTAAGGACTAGCATAGATGGAAGGCCCAGGACTACATGGCTAAGGACTATGAAGCATGAAGTAGAATATGATGAGGGGAGAACTACTGATATAGAAATGACTGGTAAAATAAAATCGAGGCCCTTTGTGTCAATAGGCATAGGAGAAGATGATGAGGATGAACAAGGGGGTGAATGTAATTCGTTGGGAGAGGGCAAGCTAAGAATACAGTAGTCTAAGGGTAGGTAAGTAGGTAAGGATATGGCTCCTTGGTTAAGTTAGGTGGGGAACCGATAAAGTTTTACTGTATCACAGATTACCATTTCGAACAGAAAATATATGTTTTCCTGTAGTAAATGACGTGATTTAACCGAATTTGACCTTCATTTCAACTGCAAACAAACAGAATAACCAGTTCGACTAACTTCAAGTAGCCGAACTGGTTGTTGTTGTTGCGGTTGAAATGAAGGTGAAAACCAGTTGAATCACGTTATTTACTACAGAAAAACATATATTTTCTGTTAACATGTTTAAATATAATGGGTCTTGCTCCAATTTGGGCTTGCTTAGCTAACCAGAAAACAGGAACATCAAGCCATATGCATTGGCAAGCGGTAATGTTGAGCTGCGCACGCTAACATTAGCAACACTAAATATAATGGTTCTTGTTTGGCCATCAGCTCACTCCGCTCGCATGAAAATAATACATCAAGCTCGTATGTACTGGCAAGCAGTAATGTTGAGCTGTGCATGCTAACAAACTAGTAAAACTAACACATTAAAATTAAAGAAATTAATGACTTACTTTTATGACCACGACAACGAAACTTGTGGGTCACCGGGGTGTTGTGACTGTGACGTCCCGTTGGGCTATTACATTATGAGATTTAAGAAAATTATCAAGTATGGAATACTGCAGTCGTTACAAGTTTCCATAACTTCCATCATAAAATACGCAAAAAGACCTCACTTGAACTAACAAAGACCTGACTTGGACAAAGGTTTCCACGGAAAAGGGTCTGTTGGAAGGTGGGGATTGGGAAATATTAACCCCCCGGTGCAAACTTTCCATACGTACTTGTTCATGATTGGTTAACGGAAAAACAGCAGAGTCTAGAGAGTAAACATGAATGAACCAGAATGGGAAACTTATCCAGAGCAAGTATTTATGTGAAATTTGGGCGTGACAACTTAATAACAAAATGTATAAAAGTAATATAGAAAGATAAAATGGAGTGTATGATAAATACATATAATGGGAATAAAAAATTAGGTGATTTTATAAGATATCGGATAGTAAAATGATATTTTAATTATAAAATAAATTTTTGAATATACTTACCCGGTGAATATATAATAGCTGCTGCTCCAGCGGCTCGACAGAAAAACACACAAAAACTCGCAAGCGATCGCTATGAAGGTTGCGGGTGTGCTCACCAGCGCCAACTATTGGCCAGATACCGCACATGCATGTAAACAAGCCTCAATTCTTCTCGTCCCGCTGCGTCTCTATTGGGGAGGAAGGGAGGGCCTTTAATTTATATATTCACCGGGTAAGTATATTCAAAAATTGATTTTATAATTAAAATATCATTTTTAAATATTTAACTTAGCCGGTGAATATATAATAGCTGATTCACACCCAAGGTGGTGGGTAGAGACCAGAGTTAATTAAGTTTACAGCGTATATGCTTAGAGTTTTTGACAGTTATAATATAACAAAACCCAAATATATAGGTACCTGGTAAGGAAGTTGACTTAGACGATTACTCTGCCTTGTAAGTCTGTCTTCCTCACGAAGCCCAGCGATCCTCTTAGGATGCTGAAAGACTCCCAGGAGCTGAAGTATCAAGGGCTGCAACCCATACAAACAGGACCTCATCAAACCCCTAATCTGGGCGCTCTCAAGAAATGACTTTGACCACCCGCCAAATCAACCAGGATGCGAAAGGCTTCTTAGCCTTCCGTACAACCCAAAAAAACAATATTAAAAACATTTCAAGAGACAGATTAAAAAGGATATTGGAATTAGGGAAGTGTAGTGGTAGAACCCTCACCCACTACTGCACTCGCTGCAACGAATGGACCCAGTGTGTAGCAGTCCTCGTAAAGAGTCTGGACATCTTTTAAGTAAAATGACGCGAACACTGACTTGCTTCTCCAAAAAGTCGCGTCCATGATACTTTGCAGAGATCTATTTTGCTTGAAGGCCACGGAGGTTGCTATAGCTCTAACTTCGTGCGTCTTAACCTTAAGCAAACATCGGTCTTTTTCATTCAAGTGAAAATGAGCTTCTCGTATTAAAAATCTGATAAAATATGACAAAGCATTCTTTGACATAGGCAATGATGGTTTCTTAACTGAGCACCATAATGCCTCAGATTTACCTCGTAATGACTTAGTACAAGCTAAATAGAACTTAAGAGCTCTAACAGGACATAATACTCTTTCCAGTTCGTTGCCTACGATCTCTGATAAGCAAGGAATATCAAAAGATTTAGGCCAAGGACGAGAAGGCAGTTCATTTTTGGCCAGGAAACCAAGTTGAAGTGAACAAGTGGCTTTTTCTGTAGAAAAGCCGATGTTCTTACTGAAGGCATGAAGTTCACTGACTCTTTTAGCCGAAGCCAAGCACACTAGGAAAAGTGTCTTGAGGGTGAGATCCTTCAGGGAGGCTGAATGTAATGGCTCAAACCTGTCTGACATGAGGAACCTTAGGACCACGTCTAAGTTCCATCCAGGAGTTGCCAAACGACGTTCCTTAGAGGTCTCGAAAGACTTAAGGAGATCTTGGAGATCTTTATTGTTGGAAAGATCTAAGCCTCTATGCCGAAAGACCGAAGCCAACATGCTCCTGTAGCCCTTGATCGTGGGAGCTGAAAGGGAGCGAACCTTTCTCAGATGTAAAAGAAAATCAGGTACTGGACGAGGACACAGATGCTGACTTGCACCAGTCTCGAAAGACTTCCCACTTCGACTGGTATACTCTAATGGTAGAAGCTCTCCTCGCTCTTGCAATCGCACTGGCTGCCTCCTTCGAAAAGCCTCGAGCTCTTGAGAGTCTTTCGATAGTCTGAAGGCAGTCAGACGAAGAGCGGGGAGGTTTTGGTGTACATTCTTTACGTGAGGCTGACGTAACAGATCTACCCTTAGAGGAAGACTTCTTGGAAAGTCTACCAGCCATCGAAGTACCTCGGTGAACCACTCTCTCGCGGGCCAGAGGGGGGCAACCAACGTCAACCTTGTCCCTTCGTGAGAGGCGAACTTCTGCAGTATCTTGTTGACAATCTTGAATTGTGGGAATGCATATAAGTCCAGATGAGACCAATCTAGGAGAAATGCGTCTATGTGTATTGCTGCTGGGTCTGGGACTGGAAAGCAATAGATTTGAAGTCTCTTGGTCATCGAGGTGGCAAAGAGGTCTATGGTGGGTTGACCCCAAGTCGCCCAAAGACTCTTGCACACGTCTTTGTGGAGGGTCCATTCCGTAGGAATTACCTGACCCCTCCGACTGAGACAGTCTGCTAAGACGCTCAAGTCGCCCTGGATAAACCTCGTTAACAGGGAGATGCCTCGATCTCTTGACCAAATGAGCAGGTCCCTTGCGATCTCGTACAGTGTGAGGGAGTGGGTGCCTCCTTGCTTGGAGATGTACGCCAAGGCTGTGGTATTGTCGGAGTTGATCTCTACCACTTTGTTTCGAAGGAGACTCTCGAATTTCATCAAGGCCAAGTGGACTGCCAAAAGCTCCTTGCCGTTGATGTGCATGCTCCTCTGACTTGAGGTCCACAGACCTGAGCATTCCCGACCGTCCAGGGTCGCACCCCAACCCAAATCCGACGCGTCTGAGAATAGTACGTGGTTTGGGTTCTGAACTGCTAGTGAAAGTCCCTCTCTCAGACTGATATTGTCGTTCCACCATTTCAGGCATGCCTTTACTGGTTCGGAGACCGGGATTGAGACCGTCTCTAACGTCTTGTCCTTGTTCCAGTGAAAGGCTAGATGGAACTGGAGAGGTCGAAGGTGTAGTCTTCCTAGCGAGACAAACTGCTCCAGGGATGATAGAGTTCCTACTAGACTCATCCAATTCCTGACTGAGCACCGTTCTCTCTTCAACATTAGTTGGACTTTGAGCAGGGCTTGATCTATTCGGGTGGCAGACGGAAAAGCCCGAAAAACTGGACTGCGAATCTCCATCCCTAAATACAGTAAAGTTTGGGATGGGATCAGCTGGGACTTTTCTAGGTTGACCAAAAGTCCCAATTCCTTGGTCAGATCCAATGTCCAATGAAGATCCTGCAGACAGCGATGACTGGACGAAGCTCTGAGAAGCCAGTCGTCCAAGTACAGGGAGGCTCGGATTCCCGATAAATGGAGGAATTTTGCTACATTCCTCATAAGCCTCGTAAACACGAGAGGAGCAGGACTTAGGCCAAAGCACAGGGCCCAAAACTGGTATACCACATTTTTGAAAACAAACCTCAGAAACGGTTGGGAATCTGGGTGTATAGGGATGTGGAAGTACGCGTCTCGTAGGTCGAGAGAGACCATCCAGTCTCCCTTTCTGACCGCTGCTAAGACTGATTTCGTGGTCTCCATAGTGAACTTTGTTTTCGTAACAAAGACGTTGAGCGCACTGACGTCTAGCACCGGTCTCCAACCTCCTGTCTTCTTCGGGACTAGGAAGAGACGGTTGTAAAACCCCGGTGATTAAAGGTCCGAGACTTTCACCACCGCTCCCTTCTCTAGCAACAGAGACACTTCTAGGTTTAGGGCTTGTCTCTTTGACTCCTCTCGGTACCTGGGAGAGAGGTCGATGGGGGATGTCGCTAGAGGAGGTTTGCGTACAAACGGAATTTTGTACCCCTCTCTGAGCAACCGAACAGACTGTTGGTCTGCGCCCCTCTTCTCCCAGGCCTGCCAGAAGCTCTTCAATCTGGCTCCTACTGCTGTCTGAGGCTGTGGGCAGTCAGACTCTGCCACGTGAGGACTTGGCTCCTCTCTTCTTTCCTCTCTTTCCCTCGGCACGAGTACTTCCCCTGCTGGGAGCTCTGCCACGAAAGGGCGGGATAAATCTGGATGCCGGAGTGTCGATCCTGGGTCTAGCAGCAAAGAATGTAGAAGGAGTCCCCTTGCGAGCAGAGGACGCCATCAAGTCATGGGTGTCCTTCTGCACAAGCGAAGAAGCTATGTCCTTAACCAATTATTGCGGAAACAAAAACTTTGATAAGGGAGCAAAGAGCAGTTCTGATCTCTGACAGGGAGTAACTCCTGCCGAAAGAAAAGAGCAAAGGGACTCTCGCTTCTTTAAGACTCCCGACGTAAAAGAGGAGGCGAGCTCATTGGAACCATCGCGGATGGCTTTATCCATACATGACATTATCAGTAAGGAAACATCTCTATCAGCCGATGAGATTTTCCTACTTAAAGCTCCCAATGACCAGTCGAGGAAGTTGAAAACTTCAAAGGCCCTGTATACGCCTTTCAGCAGATGGTCAAGGTCCGAGGAGGACCAACTAATCTTCGAGCGTCTCATGGCTAGGCGGCGGGGAGAGTCTACGAGGCTTGAGAAGTCACCCTGGGCAGAGGCAGGGACTCCCAAGCCGAGAACTTCTCCCGTGGCATACCAGACGCTCGATCTAGACGAGAGCTTTGACGGAGGGAAGGCAAAGGCCGTCTTCCCCAAACTCCTCCTGGTATCCAACCAGTCGCCAAAAAGTCGTAAAGCTCTCTTGGAAGAGCGAGAGAGCACTAGCTTAGTAAAGGCTGGCATGTTAGCAGGTAAGCCTAGAGCAAACTCAGACGGTGGCGAACGAGGAGCAACAGTGACAAAGTGATCGGGAAAAAGCTCCTTGAAAATTAACATGACTTTCTTAAAGTCCATTGAAGGAGGAACCGTTCTAGGTTCGTCTACATCCGAAGGATGATCATCATGATGAGGGTCAGCAACGTCCTCATCTGAAGGATCTTCATCCGACAACTGCTGAGTAACAAGCAAAGGGGTTGGCAATGCTTGACACGCAGAGTCCACACGCACTGGTGCATTAGTAGCAGTCCAGGACGCTACGTCATGTAACTGCTTAACAGCCTGACTGTCAACAACAACAGGAGCGGGAGGACGCTCGACGTCAACTCGAGACTGTTTTGACTGCCTAGATTGAGCAGTCAAAACAACTCTAGACTGCGGTGGTTGACGCTCAGCGTCAAAACAAGTCAACTCCGCTGGTTGGCGAACGTCCTGAACGTCAACAAGAGCATTAGGAAGTGGCTGAACGTCCATATGCGGCTGAAAGTCAACACGGGACTGCATCGAGTGAGGCTCTACAAAGCGTGATTGACGTGACTTAGCAACGCCAACGTCAACAGGACGAGCAAAGGCTCGTTTTGGCGGCTGAAGGCCAGGATCTCGATTAGCTAAGCGGTGAGGATCATCGTGAACCTTTTCGGCAGAATAGTCTTCCATAAGGGAGGCGAGCTTGATCTGCATGTCCTGCAGTACAACCCATTTAGGATCAACGGGAATGGGTGCGGTAAAAGACGGGGTTAACGTCTGAGACTGCACAACCTTGCCTACACCAAGACTCTCTGAGCCTGTGTAACGTTGCTGCTTAGGCGGCGAGCAGTCTTCCGATGACTGCAAAGGGTCAGAGCTGTCCCAATGGCTACAACCAGGACGCTGGACCTGTCCTGAAGGGACCGACTTTCGCTTAAGGGGCCTAGAAACCTTGCTCCACGGTTTCTTATGCGAAAAGCCTTCGGATGACGAGGAGAAAATGGTCTCTCTCGTCTTATGGTAGGGGCGATCTTGATAAGACACGCCTGTTACCATAGAGGGAACGTCTGTTCGCTGATCAAGGCCTCTCGAACCCATAAGTCGTACGACATTACTTCTCCCCTGGGCTTGGAAGCTTGCAAGAGGTCTCGGACTAGGCGAACGACAGGCACGAACAGACGAACCCTCGGTCGCAACACTGAAAACACTTTGCGCACTAATCACTTTCCCACGATTTTCCGCTGTGGCACTCTGACACTTTAGCTCTTTAACGTCAGCCATGAGTTGATTACGATCTGTAGCTAACGACTCAACTCTTTCACCCAAGGCATGAATGGCACGTAACATGTCTCGCATCGATGGTTCCTGAGTGCCAGTAGGGGGTTCAGGCACAACCACTACAGGGGAAGGATTAGGTTCAGGGGCATGTGGAGAGGAAAAATCTACTGATCTAGAGGAACTCCTCCTTACCCTATCTCTCTCTAGCTTACGAGAATACTTGTCGTATTCGAGCCAATCGAATTCCGAAAGGCCCATGCATTCCTCACACCGATCTCCTAATTGACAGGTTTTACCCCGACAATTAGAACACACAGTATGTGGGTCGAGAGAGGCCTTTGGAAGACGCCTATTGCAATCCCTAGCATTACACTTACGAAATCTAGGGGCTTGAGAAGCGTCAGCCATTTTGAATTAGTCAAAGAAAGTCCAAAAAACAATCCAAGTCATCAACAATTAAATCTGTCCAACAAAGAGTTCAAGAGTTTAAGTTGAGGAAAAACACCTGCACTGCGAAAGCTCAAACCAAAATGAAGTACTTCACCAAATATGTTGAGAAAACTCCAGGTTATACAGCGAGTATTAATACGTCTTGTCGTTAAGGCCGACAGAGAAGAATTGAGGCTTGTATGTAAACAAGCCTCAATTCTTCTCTGTCGGCCTTAATGTGCGGTATCTGGCCGATAGTTGGCGCTGGTGGGCACACCCGCAACCTTCATAGCGATCGCTCGCGAGTTTTTGTGTGTTTTTCTGTCGAGCCGCTGGAGCAGCAGCTATTATATATTCACCGGCTAAGTTAAATATTTAAAAAATGTTATTTTCATTAGTAAAATAAATTTTTGAATATACTTACCCGATGATCATATAGCTGTCAGCTCTGCTGCCCGACAGAAAAACCTACGGGCGGAATACGCCAGCGATCGCTATACAGGTGGGGGTGTACATCAACAGCGCCATCTGTCAAGTAGGTACTCAAGTACTCGATGTCAACACAGAACCAATTTTCTCCTCGGTCCACTGGGTCTCTATTGGGGAGGACGGGTGGGTCCTTTAATTTATGATCATCGGGTAAGTATATTCAAAAATTTATTTTACTAATGAAAATAACATTTTTCAATATTAAACTTACCCGATGATCATATAGCTGATTCACACCCAGGGGGGTGGGTAGAGACCAGCATTACATGTTGACATTATTATGAGCTAAGTATTCCGTATTTCATTTTAGCAGTTATTCAAATAACAAACATAAAATAAATAAGTACCTGGTAAGGAAGTCGACTTGAACAATTACTCTGCCTTTTTAAGTACGTCTTCCTTACTGAGCCTCGCGATCCTCATAGGATGCTGAGCGACTCCTAGGAGCTGAAGTATGAAGGGTTGCAACCCATACTAAAGGTCCTCATTAAAACCTCTAATCTAGGCGCTTCTCAAGAAATGACTTTGACCACCCGCCAAATCAAGTAGGATGCGAAAGGCTTCTTAGCCTTCCGGACAACCCAAAAACAATAATAAAACATTTCAAGAGAAAGATTAAAAAAGGTTATGGAATTAGGGAATTGTAGTGGTCGAGCCCTCACCACTACTGCACTCGTTGCTACGAATGGTCCCAGAGTGTAGCAGTTCTCGTAAAGAGACTGGACATTCTTAAGATAAAAGACGCGAACACTGATTTGCTTTTCCAATAGGTTGCGTCGAATATACTTTGCAGAGATCTATTTTGTTTAAAGGCCACGGAAGTTGCGACAGCTCTAACTTCGTGTGTCCTTACCTTCAGCAAAGCTTGGTCTTCCTCATTCAGATGGGAATGAGCTTCTCGTATTAACAGTCTGATAAAATAGGATAAAGCATTCTCTGACATAGGCAAAGATGGATTCTTAACTGAACACCATAAAGCTTCAGACGGGCCTCGTAAAGGTTTTTAAATAGAACTTAAGAGCTCTTACAGGACATAATACTCTTTCTAGTTCATTTCCAACCATACGATAAGTTTGGAATATCGAACGATATTGGTCAAGGCCGAGAAGGCAGCTCGTGTTTGGCTAGAAAACCAAGTTGTAGAACATGTAGCCGTTTCGGATGAGAATCCGATGTTCTTGCTGAAGGCATGAATCTCACTGACTCTTTTAGCTGTGGTTAAGCATATCAGGAAAAGAGTCTTAAAGGTGAGATCTTTCAGGGAGACTGATTGAAGCGGTTCGAACCTGTCTGACATAAGGAATCTTAGTACCACGTCTAAATTCCAACCAGGTGTAACCAAACGACGCTCCTTCGTGGTCTCAAAAGACTTAAGGAGGTCCTGTAGATCTTTATTGTTGGAAAGATCTAAGCCTCTGTGACGGAAGACTGATGCCAACATGCTTCTGTAACCCTTGATAGTGGGAGCTGAAAGAGATCGTTCTTTCCTCAGATATAAGAGAAAGTCAGCTATTTGAGTTACAGAGGTACTGGTCGAGGATACGGATACTGACTTGCACCAGTTCGGAAGATTTCCCACTTCGATTGGTAGATTCTAAGGGTGGATGTTCTCCTTGCTCTAGCAAACGCTCTGGTTGCCTCCTTCGAAAAGCCTCTAGCTCTCGAGAGTCTTTCGATAGTCTGAAGGCAGTCAGACGAAGAGCGTGGAGGCCTTGGTGTACCTTCTTTACGCGTGGCTGACGTATAAGGTCCACCCTTAGGGGAAGTGTTCTGGGAACGTCTACTAGCCATCGAAGTAACTCGGTGCGTCATTCTCTCGCGGGCCAGAGGGAAGCAACTAGCGTCAACCTTGTCCCTTCGTGAGAGGCGAACTTCTGCAGTACCTTGTTGACAATCTTGAACGGAGGGAATGCATATAGATCTAGATGTGACCAATCTAGTAGAAAGGCATCTATATGAACTACTGCTGGGTCCGGGATAGGTGAGCAAACTATTGGGAGCCTCTTGGTCATCGAGGTTGCGAAGAGATCTATGGTTGGCTGGCCCCAGGTGGCCCAAAGTCTCTTGCATACATCCTTGTGGAGGGTCCATTCTGTTGGAATTATTTGTCCCTTCCGACTGAGACAATCTGCTATGACATTCAAGTAGCCTTGGATGAACCTCGTTACTAGTGAAAAGTCTAGACCTTTTGACCAGGTGAGGAGGTCCCTTGCGATCTCGTACCATGTCAGAGAGTAGGTCCCTCCTTGCTTGGAGATGTACGTCAAAGCCGTGTGTTGTCCGAGTTCACCTCCACCACTTTGCCTTGAAGGAGAGACCTGAAGCTTTTCCAGGTCAGACGTACTGCCAGTAGCTTCTTGCAGTTGAAATGCATTGTCCTTTGACTCGAGTTCCATAATCCCGAGCATTCCCTACCGTCTAATGTCGCACCCCAGCCTACGTCCGATGCGTCCGAGAAGAGAACGTGGTTGGGAGTCTGAACAGTCAGGGGAAGACCCTTTCTAAGGTTGATAAAGTCCTTTCACCAAGTCAGACCAGACTTTATCTTTCCGGAAACCGGGATCGAGACCGCTTCTAGCGTCTTGTCCTTTTTCCAGTGAAAAGCTAGATGGTATAGAAGAGGACGGAGGAGTAGTCTTCCTAGTGACACAAAATGAACCACGGATGACAGTGTCCTTACCAGACTCATCCACAGCCTGACAGGGCAGCGCTCCTTCTTCAGCATCTTCTGGATGGATAGCAGGGCTGGGGGTTGATCGTCTTGTTCAGCAACGTCCTCATCAGAGGGTTCCTCATCCGAAACTGATGAGGAAACGGCAACGGAGTGGGCAACGTCTGACTCGCTGAATCCGGTCGCACTGGTGGATGCGTGACGGAGCCGGACGCAATATCATGGTACTGCTGCACAGTCTGTGAACTGTCAACAACCATGGGGACGCGAGGAAGTACAGCGTCAACCCGAAACTGTCTAGACTGTCAGGGTTGTGCAGTCAACACCCTACCGGGTTGCTGAAGTTGACGCACTGCGTCACAACAAGTCACCTCTGCTGGTTGTTGAACGTCTTCCTAGTGACACACTGAACGTCAACAACCACCTCCGAGCGTCGCTTAACGTCAACGTGCGACTGGCAACCCACACTGGGTCGCATCGGTGGAGGAACCACCTCAACTGGCGGACGCGAGTAGGATACCTCAGCGTCAACAGGGCGCACAACCAACCGGTAGGAAGGTTGTTGGCCAGAAGGTTCTTCTCCGTATTAAGTCCTCTATCAAGGACACAAGCTTGGACTGCATGTCTTGTAGCAAAGCCCATTAGGGTCTACGGGAGCAGGTGTGGCAACAGACGGGGTTAGCGACTGAAGCGGAACCATTTACCATCCCTGGAAGCCTTGTTATGTGTGACATAATAGTACAGCAAAACTTCAAAGGCTCGACAAAAGTTGAGAAGCTGAACTGTAAACAACTGGAGCGTCTCCTGGTTATGCGCCTGGCCGAGTCTACCAGAATTGAGAAGTCTACCTGGGCAGAGGCATGAACTCCCAAGCTGAGAACTTCTCTCGTGTCCTATCAGACTCTCGCTCTATAAGCCAGATAAAAAGAAGGGAAATCAAAAGGTTGTATCCCTAAAACTCCTCCTGGTGCAAAAACCAGTCGCTTAGCCGACGTAACGCTCTCTAGGAGAGCGAGAGAGCACTAGCTTAACAACAACGGCTTCGAAGTAGCTAGGCCTAGTGTAAGTTCTGACGTGAGGCGAACGAGGAGCAGCAGTTACAAGATCCGGACGAAGATCCTTAAAAAATGTTATTTTTATTAGTAAAATAAATTTTTGAATATACTTACCCGATAATCATGTAGCTGTCAACTCCGTTGCCCGACAGAATTCTATGGAGGGATACGCCAGCTATCACAATACTAGAAGGGGGTGTACTTACCAGCGCCACCTGTGGCCAGGTACTATAGTACTTCTTGTTGACACCTCCTCAATTTTTCCTCGGTCCACTGGTTCTCTATGGGGAGGAAGGGAGGGTCGATTAAATCATGATTATCGGGTAAGTATATTCAAAAATTTATTTTACTAATAAAAATAACATTTTTCAATATTAAACTTACCCGATAATCATGTAGCTGATTCACACCCAGGGGGGTGGGTGAAAACCAGTGTACAAGATTAAAGGATAGCTAAGTATCCCATATTTCATATAACAGTTATCTCAAATAACAATGAAATAATAAGTACCTGGTAAGGAAGTCGAATTGAACCGTTACTCTGCCTCTTTTTTAAGTTCGTCTTCCTTACTGAGCGCAGCGTTCCTCTTGGAGGCTGAATCAACTCAAAGGTGCTAAAGTATATAGGGCTGCAACCCCTACTAAAGGACCTCTACACAACCTCTAACCCAGGCGCTTCTCAAGAATGAATTGACCACCCGCCAAATCAAAAGGATGCGGAAGGCTTCTTAGCCTACCGTAACAACCATAAAAACAACAATAAAAGCATTCAAGAGAAAGGTTATGGGATTAAGGGAATGTAGTGGCTGAGCCCTCACCTACTACTGCACTCGCTGCTACGAATGGTCCCAGGGTGTAGCAGCTCTCGTAAAGAGACTGGACATCTTTAAGATAAAATGATGCAAACACTGACTTGCTCCTCCAATAGGTTGCATCCATTATGCTCTGCAGAGAACGGTTTTTATTAAAGGCCATCGAAGTAGCTACGGCTCTTACTTCGTGGGTCCTTACCTTCAGCAATGCAAGGTCTTCCTCCTTTAAGTGAGAATGGGCTTCTCTAATCAGAAGCCTTATATAATACGAAACCCCGTTCTTGGACATGGGCCTCGAAGGTTTCTTGATGGCACACCATAAGGCTTCTGACTGTCCTCGAATAGGTTTAGACCTATTAAGATAATACTTGAGAGCTCTGACAGGGCAAAGAACTCTCTCTAGTTCGTTACCTACCATGTTGGAGAGGCTAGGTATTTCAAACGATCTAGGCCAAGGACGTGAAGGAAGTTCGTTCTTTGCTAGGAATCCGAGCTGAAAAGAACATGTTGCAGATTCGGTCGTGAAACCAATGTTCTTGCTGAAGGCATGAACCTCACTGACTCTCTTAGCTGTTGCAAGGCAGACGAGAAAAAGAGTCTTGAGGGTAAGGTCCTTGAAGGAAGCTGACTGGAGAGGTTCGAACCTAGGTGACATAAGGAACCTTAAGACTACGTCTAGGTTCCAGCCTGGAGTGGATAGACGACGCTCTTTAGAAGTCTCAAAAGACTTAAGGATGTCTTGAAGGTCCTTGTTGGAAGAAAGGTCCAAACCTCTGTGGCGGAGAACTGAAGCCAACATACTCCTATACCCTTTAATCGTAGGGGCTGAAAGGGATCTCTCATTCCTAAGATGTAAAAGGAAGTCAGCTATTTGGGTCACAGAGGTATTGGTAGAGGATACTGAATTGGCTCTACACCAGCTCCGGAAGACTTCCCACTTAGATTGGTAGACTCTACGAGTGGAAACCCTTCTTGCTCTGGCAATCGCACTGGCTGCCTCCTTCGAAAAGCCTCTAGCTCTAGCGAATCTTTCGACAGTCTGAAGGCAGTCAGCCGAAGAGCGTGGAGGTTTGGGTGCAACCTGTCTACGTGAGGTTGACGTAGAAGGTCCACTCTTAGAGGTAGAGTCCTGGGGATGTCGACTAGCCATTGAAGTACCTCTGTGAACCATTCTCTTGCAGGCCAAAGGGGAGCAACCAGCGTCAGCCGTGTCCCTTCGTGCGAGATGAATTTCTGCAGAACTTTGTTTATTATCTTGAACGGTGGGAATGCGTAAAGGTCGAGATGGGACCAGTTCAGTAGAAAAGCATCCACATGAACTGCTGCAGGGTCTGGAACTGGGGAACAGTACAGCGGAAGTCTCTTGGTCATGGAGGTGGCAAACAGATCTATGGTAGGTTGACCCCACAAGGTCCAAAGTCTGTTGCACACACTCTTGTGGAGGGTCCATTCCGTGGGAATGACCTGATTCCTTCTGCTTAGGCGATCTGCTGAGACGTTCATGTTGCCCTGAATGAACCTCGTGACCAAAGTGAGGTTTTGACTTCTTGACCAAATGAGGAGGTCCCTTGCGATCTCGTATAGGCTCCTCGAATGGGTCCCTCCTTGCTTGGAGATGTAAGCCAAGGCTGTGGTGTTGTCTGAGTTCACCTCCACCACTTTGCCTAGCAGGAGGGACTTGAAGTTCAGCAGGGCTAAATGAACTGCTAGTAGCTCCTTGCAGTTGATGTGGAGCGTTCCCTGTTCCTCGTTCCACGTTCCCGAGCATTCCCGTCCGTTCAAGGTCGCACCCCAGCCCGAGTCCGATGCATCTGAGAAGAGATGAAGATTGGGGGTCTGAATAGCCAACGATAGGCCCTCCCTGAGAAGGAGATTGTTCTTCCACCACAAGAGAGTGGTCTTCATTTCTTTGGTGACTGGGATAGAGACTGCTTCGAGAGTCAAACCCTTGTCCCAATGAGCTGCAAGATGGAATTGAAGAGGGCGGAGGTGGAGTCTCCCTAGCTCGACGAACAGGGCCAGTGATGAAAGGGTCCCTGTGAGACTCATCCACTGTCTCACCGAGCAACTGCTCCTCTTCAGCATGCTCATGATGCACTCTAGGGCTTGGCTTATCCTGGGGGCCGATGGAAAAGCCCGAAAATCCTGACTCCGAATCTCCATTCCCAGGTACACAATGGATTGGGAGGGAATGAGCTGAGACTTTTCTATGTTGACTAACAGACCCAGTTCTCTGATTAAGTCCAAAGTCCAGTTGAGACTCTCCAGACAGCGACGACTCGTGGAGGCTCTCAACAGCCAGTCGTCTAAGTAGAGGGAGGCTCTGATGTCCGATAAGTGGAGGAATTTTGCTATATTCCTCATCAGAAGCGTGAACACCATAGGAGCTGTGCTTAGGCCAAAACACAGGGCTTGAAATTGGTAGACAACCTTTCCAAAAACGAATCTCAGGAAAGGTTGGGAGTCTGGATGAATAGGAACGTGAAAGTAGGCATCTTTCAAGTCCAACGAGACCATCCAGTCCTCCTGCCTGACCGCTGCTAGGACCGACTTCGTCGTCTCCATCGTGAACGTCTGCTTGGTGACATACGCATTGAGCGCGCTGACGTCCAGCACCGGTCTCCAACCTCCTGTCTTCTTGGCCACCAGAAAGAGACGGTTGTAGAAGCCCGGGGATTGATGGTCCCGGACTATAACCACTGCCTTCTTCTGCACAAGTAGCGACACCTCCTGGTGCAACGCTAGCCTCTTGTCCTCTTCTTTGTAGTTGGGAGATGTGGTCAGAGGGGGTTTGAGGCAGAATGGAATCCTGTAACCCTCCCTCAGCCAACTGACAGACTGGGCGTCTGCACCTCTCTTTTCCCAGGCTTGCCAGAAGCTCTTGAGTCTGGCTCCTACTGCTGTCTGGAGATGCGGAGAGTCAGTTTTTTCCTTTAGAGGCCTTGGAACCTTTCCTAGACTTGCTCCTGGAAGAGTCTGGACGGGAGCTTCCTCGGCTGGGGGCTCTACCACGAAAGGGCGGTATGAACCTCGTAGCAGGAGTATCAGCCACTGGGGTGCGATAAGTCCTGGGGACTGAGGTAGCAACCTTAGTCTTACGAGCCGATGAGGCTACAAGATCATGTGTGTCCTTTTGTATCAGGGCAGCAGACAAGTCCTTAACCAGCTCTTCGGGGAAGAGGAACTTCGAGAGCGGAGCGAAAAGGAGCTGTGACCTTTGACAAGGTGTAATGCTGGAGGAAAGGAAGGTACAAAGCTGTTCCCTTTTCTTAAGAACCCCTGATACAAACATCGACGCAAGCTCGCCAGATCCATCTCTAATGGCCTTATCCATGCAGGACATTAATAGCATGGCAGAATCCTTGTCCGCAGGGGAGGTCTTCTTGCTGAGGGCCCCCAGGCACCAGTCTAGGAAGTTGAACATCTCAAATGCTCTAAAAACACCCTTCAGGAAGTGATCAAGGTCTGAGAAGGTCCAGCAAACCTTAGAGCGCCTCATTGCAGTTCTACGAGGCGAGTCTACCAGACTTGAGAAGTCAGCCTGGGCAGAGGCAGGTACTCCCAAGCCTGGTTCCTCTCCTGTGGCATACCAAACGCCCGCTTTAGAAGTGAGCTTAGTCGGAGGAAACATGAACGAAGTCTTGCCAAGGTGTTGCTTTCTGCAACCACTCCCCTAAGATCCTTAACGCTCTCTTAGAGGACCTTGCTAGGACTAGCTTAGTATAGGAAGACTTAGCTGGCTGCATGCCCAGCGAAAACTCAGATGGTGGAGAGCGGGGAATAGCAGAGACAAAGTGGTCTGGGTATACCTCCCTAAACAGAGCCAAGACCTTACGAAAGTCAATAGAAGGCGGAGAAGGCTTGGAAGCATCCACGTCTGATGAGGGATCCAGGTGTGCCGCCTCATCACCAGAGTGAAGCGAAGAGATCGGAAAGGTATGCTGAACAGCAGAGTCAGAACGAGCTGGAACAACAATATTAGTGGTTTCCTCTTCAAGAATCTGTTGAGGGAACACCTGAGTCTCAGACTGCAAAGGCTGAACAAAAGAAGCAGAAGGTAGGCGCATGGGTGGAGGAGGCTGACTCCTGGCATGAGTGGCTGAACTCAAGGATAGCGCTTGCTGAGTGGATGGCGGAAGCGGAGTAGCAAGTTCCTGTTCCTGCGGTGTGAGCGTAGAGCGATGAGGTAGAGGCTGCGCAGAACGTAGTAAATGTCTCGCAAGCTGAGGCTCCTGAGGCGCAAGGCTAAGGTGTTGTGGTGCTTGCCTTGCGGAGGGTTGAGCTCGCTGCAGCGAGAGCTGAGGAGACTGACTCATGGAAGGGAGAGGTTGTTGTACCTCAACCGAGTGTTGCATCACTGGTGGAGCAGCAAGTGGAAGCGGAGGAAGAGAGGTATAAGCCTCCTGATCCCATTGCTGAGGTTCCCTTAAGGAAGGCGGAGGCTGTACACCACTGGGAACAGTAAACTCAGAACGTGGCTCAACATCGTACGCCTGGCAGGCGGTACTGCGGTCAGGCGGAGCGAGCGCAGGCGGAGCGAGTGCAGGCGGAGGCGGAGGCGCAACCTTCTCAGCCCGACACTCACGCATCAAGACCGAAAGCTGTGCCTGCATGGACTGCAGTAGAGACAACTTGGGGTCGGCAGACACTACGGTCTGCTGAGGTAAAGCCTTAACAGCAGAGATCTGTTGCGGCAGAACCTTACTCCTCTTGGGCGGAGTGCAGTCGACTGATGACTGCGGCGAGTCAGAGCTGAGCCAATGACTGCAGCCCGGTTGAATACTCGCGGACTGGACTCTGCGTTTGAGTGGTCTAGAGACCTGAGTCCAGCGTTTCTTCCCTGACAATAGATCAGCGGACGAGTAAAAGACGGGCTCAATCGTCTGCAGGTGGGAGTGACGGTCTCTGGAAGACACGCCCGCAACCACCGAGGATACTTCTGTGCGCCGATCAAGGCCTGCCGAACCCTTTTGCCCTTCGACATTGCTTCTCCCCTGGGCTTGGGAGCTTGCAAGAGGTCCCGGACTGGGAGGACGACTGGCACGCACAGAAGTATCCTCACGCACCACACTGACACTGACACTAGCACTTGGCACTGCACTGACACTAGCACTCGTCACAGCACTGGCACTAATTCCACCCACTGCACTCTTGACCTTAAGTTCCTTGACTTCGGCCATAAGAGACTTATGATCACTTACCACTGACTCTACTTTATCGCCTAAGGCCTGAATAGCACGCAACACAACAGACATATCAGGCTGAGGGCAAATAGTAGGTTCGGGGGTAGCCACTACAGGGGTAGGAAAAGGTAGGGGATCATGAGGTGAGGAAAAAAGTGAAGAGTGAGAAGAACTCCTCCTAACTCTGCCTCTCTCTAACTTAGTTGAATATTTCAAAAGACGGACAAAATCAAGTTCCGAAAGTCCGGCGCATTCCTCACATCGATTTTCTAACTGACAGGGCCTATCCCTACAGTCAGAACAAGCGGTGTGAGGATCTACCGAGGCCTTCGGAATACGCCTATTACAAGACCTACATCGCCTATGGGTGGGGGCTTGCGAAATGTCAGACATCTTGAATCCAAAGAGTTAGCCAAGTGGGGTTCCAAAATCAAGCAAAAGATCGTTAACCGTTAATCAGGACTATATAAAAGCTATCTAAGCTAATATAAGAAGGTTTCCAGTAAAGCGACAGCCGAAATCAAAGAGAAATACTTCACCAAAAGTCGTGAAAATACTCCAAGAACATAAGCGTATCCCAGAACGTCTTGCCGGAAGCACGACAGAGGAAAAATTGAGGAGGTGTCAACAAGAAGTACTATAGTACCTGGCCACAGGTGGCGCTGGTAAGTACACCCCCTTCTAGTATTGTGATAGCTGGCGTATCCCTCCATAGAATTCTGTCGGGCAACGGAGTTGACAGCTACATGATTATCGGGTAAGTTTAATATTGAAAAATCATCATGATTTAATTAAAGTCCAAAGGAGGCTAAGCAGCTTAAGGCTCCTCTCCAAATGACAGTCCTCAAAGGAATATCAGTAGGAGGGAGAACAGCACTTTCTCATCTACAGGAACCTTGTCCGAGAAAAGCTAGGTTATCTCAGTGAGGGTCTCACTGGTGCATTAGCAGCAGACCAGAAGGCAACGTTATGTAACTGCTTGACAGTCTGTGAACTGTCAAAAACTGAACTGTCAACCACAACAGGTGCGTGAGGACATACAGCACTGGTGCATTAGCAGCAGACCAGAAGGCAACGTTATGTAACTGCTTGACAGTCTGTGAACTGTCAAAAAACTGAACTGTCAACCACAACAGGTGCGTGAGGACATACAGCACTGGTGCATTAGTAGCAGACCAGAAGGCAACGTCATGTAACTGCTTGACAGTCTGTGAGCTGGCAACAACCAAAGCTGTGTGGGGAAGCCTCAACTCCTGACTGACTAGTCTGCTGCGGGCGAGTGGCGGTAACCACAGTGGGTTGCGGAGGCTGACGCACCGTGTCAAAACACGGCAGCCTAACTCCACCCTCCTGTTGTTGTGGTAGCTCACGCACGGCAACGGAGTGCTCCGTGCGTCTGTGGGAGTCAGCATGCGTCTGGCAGGGTCGACTGCGCATGGGTGGAGGAGCTCTCACAGCCGGAGTGTGGGAGCAGGCAGCCTCAGCGTCTGCTGGGCGCACAACCGTGGCAGGTTGTAGGCTAACGGGTGCAGCGTCAACCTTCTCCGCAGCCGGAGTGTGGGAGCAGGCAGCCTCAGCGTGAGCTGGGCGCACAACCGTGGCAGGTTGTAGGCTAACGGGAGCAGTGTCAACCTTCTCCGCACGAAACTCCTGCATAACCGCAGCTAACTGAGTCTGCATAGACTGCAGTAAAGACCACTTAGGGTCTACAAAAGCGGCAACAGACGGAGCTACTGTCCGTTGTGACTGAGGGTCTAAAACAGCGGGTGCGGCAACAGACGGAGTTACTGCCTGTTGCGGTACCGCTTTACCTCTCTTAGGAGGTGTGCAGTCATCGGAAGACTGCAGCGAGTCCGAACTGACCCAGTGGCTACACCTGGGCCGATGGACTTGCGCGGAAGGGACCGACTTGCACTTAATAAGCTGCGAGACCTTGGTCCAAGGTTTCTTACGAGAGACCTTGGTCCAAGGTTTCTTACGAGAAACCTCTTCCGCAGACGAGAAGTAAATGGGCTCTCTCGTCTTTGTGTGGGTGGGGCGATCTTGGGTAGATACGCCCGAAACCACGGAGGGAAAAACGTCTGTTCGTTGATCAAGGCCTGACGAACCCATAAGTCGTTCGACATTACTTCTCCCCTGGGCTTGGGAGCTTGCAAGAGGTCCCGGACTAGGTGAACGACAGGCACGAACAGACGAACCCTCGGACGCAACACTGTAACACTTTGCGCATATCACTTTATCACTTTGATTTTCTGTTTTGCACTTATTTCACTGAAATCGAAACTTTTACTGATTTCTACCTGAAACACGCAATCCTACCCTTCATTAAAAGGTAGTAATTGCAAAAACAGTCGTATAATGCAACAGAAAACATATATAAAGATAAAGAATTCAGTGGCTGGGAAAGAGACTAAACACTAGTTCAAATAAACTACGTTTACAATCTCTCACCGCACATAGCCTGGGAACAAGAATAAAACCCTAGAAACGTTTTACCTTCTTCCCCTACAGCGACTAGGGAGGAGAGTAAAACGAGAACAACGTTACCCGCTTGAACGAAACGTTTTTTCTCCTCTCTCTCCCTCCGTCTCTATCTCTCTCTTTCTCTCTAGATTTCGCACCTGAGAGAAGAGCCCAATTATATATCGTCAAAACATGTTATTTGCTAAAGGAAAAAACTGAAAGGTTTTCCAAATAAAAAGTTCCTTGAATTTAGAATTTAAACCATTTAAGCTAAGAAAGAATGAACGAAACGCTAGAATCGGTTTACTCTTACTGCAAAGTGAAACCGTGATACACTCTCTCTCTATCGTAACGATAGAGCGCATGTTGAACGTCCTGAACGTCAACAACTGCGTAGACTAAAAAACTAAACGTTAGTTCATCTTTGAAAACAGTACGAGACTATCAAAGAAATTCTTTCATAAAACATTAAATTTAAAAAGTTTTAAATTCTTTAAAGGTTAAATACGATATAACGGGCTCAACGTTGATTAACTTCGGTTCCAAGTTAGGACCGCCTATATCAGGAAAGGTCGTATATAAACAAAACATAAAAAATTTATTTTTATATGTTTATAATAAAAGGAAAGTTAATCGAAGAGGCCTAATAAAGGCGGAGAGATATAAAATATATAGATCTATAACGTGTTAAGCAAAATTACTAAAAACCTAAACACACTTCCGTCTAAGGGAAGGGTCGGCCATTTAAAAGTGAAAGAGAGTCCATACTCTCTTTGTCACCATAATTAAATCTATCCAAAACGAGTTCAAGTTTTGAAATGAAGATAAAACCCCTGCATAGCGAAAGCTCAAAACTGGAATAGTGTACTTCACCAAATAGTTGTGAAAACAAATCCAGTTAGTAACAGCGTATTTAGTAGGTCTTGCCAGTGGCACGACAGAGAGAAAATTGGTTCTGTGTTGACATCGAGTACTTGAGTACCTACTTGACAGATGGCGCTGTTGATGTACACCCCCACCTGTATAGCGATCGCTGGCGTATTCCGCCCGTAGGTTTTTCTGTCGGGCAGCAGAGCTGACAGCTATATGATCATCGGGTAAGTTTAATATTGAAAACTTGTAATTCTTTGGTCAAACGAAATATGTATACATGGGTTTTACATAAAAGGAATGGTATAGTTGTACTGGATCAAGTAAAATACTTGAATAAACCGGGTGAAGTAGAATACTTGAATGTGGCGGGTAAAATGACATAGGGGAAAATGGGGAGGGGTTATAAGAGAAGAAGTAATCCTATTAGTGGAGGGGGAGTTTATGCACAGGTGGGAGGAGTTTATGAGCAGAAGGTGGTCGAAAAGTGCTATGTACAAACGAACGAAAGAGAGTGACTACAACCGACTCGTAGAATGTCAACAAATAAAAGAAAAATATACCGTTAGTATA
>NC_090732.1:41032772-41039411 GCF_036898095.1 Palaemon carinicauda | reverse complement strand
ACCTAGATCCTTTTCAGTAAGACCATTATTAATGATATAATAACTGGTTGACTTACGTAACCTTTGGTTCAACCTATTTCGATTTCTTCGATATTCGTCATAGGTTACATATCTCAGGCTTGTACGGGGTTCTACAGTAACGATATAGACTATCTTTACTCCGTCCACATTGGAGATATCATTTGCCAGATCTATGATATTTCTAATATCACTTGTTGATTCAACACCTTCACCATCTATATCATTACTTCCTACAAAAAGCACAACTGCCTCTGCTTCACACCCCTTTACTTCTTCAGATGTGATATTACACGTAGCATCACCTATTGAACGTGTTACAAAACAAAGGGTTCCCTCTTCTTCATTTATTTCATCTAAGGTACTTTCCATTTTCTTTACCTGGGAATGTCCTAGGATCAGCACTGAGTTTTTCTGTTTTTTCATTTTCATTATCTGACATTTCTATGTCTGATATTTCTATGTCCGACATTGTTAATAATTCACTAAAATGTTCACCACAGGAGAAAAAATAGACCAAGTAAGGTGTATGAAGGAACTAGCCTACCTAATAATTACTTAGTACATTATGTACATTATTTTCAACAGCACAACTATATTAAATTCTTTCTCATAGAGTTTTCGTTTTCAACAACTTCAACTTAACTGCTCGGTCATTACCAAGATGGCCACCTGTGCGACAACGTTATTCCTAATTAATGCCGAGACTAGTTTAACCCATCAATGGATTCCCGATCATTGACAAAAATGGACGCCTTGTGCGACAACGATATTATCGATGTCGGCGCAAACTCACACAACTCGAAAATTTCACCATAGGAAAGAATTAATTCATTAACTTCACTTTCAACTATTAACGAATTGCCGAAACTCAACTACTTAACAATTATTTCTACTTTAAATTATTTTTCAATAAAAATCACTAGTGAAAAATAATTTTCATACTTAAATGTTTTTAATTAGTGGCAACGATTAACACTGATCAATTCAAAATGTATAACGCATATAAAATTTTCAATCTCCTCATATGATTCACGTCAAAAAAGTAGGGCGTCAACGGTTTTCTAAATTGCCAATAACAACCTAGCCATAACCCGACGCAACGAACATTTTCTCACGACACGTAATATTGGTAAAAACATCTATCAAACATTCACGTATTAAAACCAATATCAATGTTAAATATATACATTATCAATCGGTATCAATCATCACCCGCAATAATCCTGGTCACGGCACCATTATATATTTACTCAAAAGAATCCCAAAATAGTAAACATATAGAATCGTCAATAAATATGGAAACCTAAACTTACCCAATTTGGTTTACATATTACCAGGTTCTTTAACAGATTTTCAAGGATTCTTTTCTGTTCCTATCATTCAATAAATCGAGAAATTGTGTTGTGTTTAAATCATTATTTGACCAGGAATAAAAATATTCATCTTTATTACTAACCTTAACTATTCACTGTAAAATTTCCTATCCGGCAAACCGAAGTAGTCTTGTTTTACAAATGTTCGTCATTAACGATATTTAACGTGCATGCATGCCCTTCAATATCACTAACATAACAAAACAATTATAAAACCTTGACTTAGCTTTAATCCTTGATGGCTAGAACTCTCTTGGTGGTGTGTTAATTCTCTCCCTCCCTTTGAGATACCGCAGGGTAACGAAGACCCTATTCGTAACACTGGTAAGTCGGTACTAACTAGTTCTGCGCTACATTACTCAAAGACGACTGAGGATCTACACAGGCGCGACCCGCATTCGTCAAAACAAACTTTAACAACTCGTTAACGATTGCTTAGAGTCAAACAACTATATAATATATTTTACCTTTCAAAAAACTTTGACTAAAAGAAATATTATATTATTACAAATAATTCAATACAACAATTATAATTTTCTACACATCTCACATTGAAGAATGTTAATAATATTTCCCTTACAAAATAAAAGATAAATGACTGTTTACTGGTCTTTATAAATACACTATCGTGATTTCATCGTAAGTCACGATAATTGAATGCAAACAGCTATCGACATATATAAATATTAAATTACACTGTATAAAATGTGAAAAAAAAATTGAAAAAATAAATGCATCTCTCAAAAAAAAGCATTAATGTTATGATAGTTTATCTCCACACTACACGGCTTCCCACAATCTTCCCCAGTCATTTACGAATGACCAAAGCACAAGCTAAGTATATTACGGACATTATGAACGTCTTAGGCTCTCCTTCATAAAGAAAAAAAAACTAAATTGACATGTATTTCATAAAAAAGGGGGAAAGCTCCTTATTAAACATTTTAGTTAACTCTGGACACTTTTATATCAGTTTTACAATTTTCTACTGATTACAAAAAAACTTTATTTAAACACTGCAATACAAAATCAGGATCACATGAAGATCCATCTCCCCAAACTGTCTAAACTACAGATTCACAATCCCAGCCTCAAATTTCTACAGAAATGTCGTGATAACTAAAGAAATGAATTTAAGAAATAGAGAAAGCTGGTTTTTTATACACAAATTGTACCCTGACGATTCCCTTATAATTAATATGTCTAAAAGAGGTAATTTTCTATCTTTTTCCCATTCAGTTTTAAATTTTATGCTAGGGACTATGGAATTTGGATTATTGAAAAATATATTAAAATCTCCCCAGCTATCATCCCAGTACATGACAATGTCCTCAACATACCGTTGCCCAACCATGTTCGTAGGTTTAATCGTTCAAAGTTTCCGTTTCGAAGTACTCCGTGTATAGATTGGATAAAAGTGGGGATAACGGGCTGCCCATTCTAAACCAAATTTCTGTTAGTAAAAATTACCAAATTAAGAAAATACGTTGTTTGTCACACAGTTAATTAACTTAATTGTTTTTTCAGTACCAAGGGGTTAGTGATCTTCTTAGGGGCTTAATTTTTCCCTCAAGAAACCTGGTACATCATTGATCGGGACCTTTGTAAATAGTGATTCTACTTCGACTTAAGAGTTTTACATTTTTTACCGGGATATTCAGTCTGTTGAATTTCTGGGTAAAGTCTTCTGCATGTTTGATATCAGTGGAATAAAAACTTCCTAGAAAGGGAGACAGAAAGTCTGCTAACCATTTTGATAACTTATGAATAAATGACCCTTTGCATGAGACAATTGGGCGCAAGGGAATATCGTCCTTGTGAGTTTTTTGGGAGCCAGTAGAAATATGGCAGTGAAGGGTTCATAACTTTGAACTTTTCCAAGGCCTCAATGTCTTTTCTATTGTTTCCGATTTTCGTTAGTTTCTCACATGTAGCGTCATCGTCTAAGACCTGTTGAACTTTAACATACGCCTCTTGATCGAGGATAACTATTTTGCCGTCTTTATCCGATTTGGTGATATTGATATCAGTTTTGCGGAATGAAAAAAAAAAATGCTTTATGAAACCTTCTGGGAAGCGGATTTTTAATGTTTCATTCTAATGCATTTAATAAAATTCCTGTTAGACACATTTCTTCCTTTTCAAGATTATTAGAGAAAATATAAGCGATTTGGGGATCTCCCTTCGTTTGCTGTGCCAAGATGATTGAATGTACAGAGATCTTTCTTCGCATGTTCTGACTGGTGCTATCAATAGTCATGTGACTCACTCAGGGAAATTACATAAATTAGACACACTCCTACGATATATTACTTGGAATAATTTAGGATAAGAAAATAACGGAGAGAGAGAGAGAGAGAGAGAGAGAGAGAGAGAGAGAGAGACGGGGGTTGCATTGTGGTATATCCAGGATGAATAACCCTATCGGATTTAACTACAAAGAAATTAATCTCAAATTCCCTTGATCTTCATCGTGCAGAAGCTAAACATTCTTCTGATTTCTTGATTAAGATCTAACAACAGAGAGAGAGAGAGAGAGAGAGAGAGAGAGAGAGAGAGAGAGAGAGTAGTAGTAATAATAATAATAATAATCCTTAATTCCAATTGTACATTGGGTATTCTCCATAAGTAGCCATATCAGAATAAAACATTTTGAATTTAACTCTTACATAAAACTTGCTATAGGTTAAGAATATCAAAATCAGTAAAAATAGCAACAATATAAATGCCATAGGAAACTATTTGAAACTATGTATAAAAGTAGACAGTCATAGGTAAAATGAGCTTCAAATGGAAATCCAAAAGTCATAAATTATCAATAAATAAGTATATAAAAATACGTACAGACAATAAAAAAAAACGAAGACAGTTCTAAAAAGATAAGATATGTAGTAAAAATCAGATAGTCATAAAATTTTCAAAACTACAATGTAGTATCAGTAAAAGATATAAAAATAAGCCAGAGTAAAACCTAAGAACAAAGTACTAATAATTAAAAGAACAATTAAGACACTGTTAAAAGTAAACTCCTTAGTTTTGTCTTGAAAATAGACGCAGAGCCAGCTGCTTTTATTTCACGTGGCTGTTCATTATACGACACTGGACCTGGGACTCTGATTTGCCGCGAGCCAATACTAGTTTTAGGTCTTGCAACATAACAAATCATCCCTCTGGCGTGTAGTGACATTACTGAATAAAGATACTGGCGGGAAACTGTATAACCAATCTGGAATTTTATTATTCAAAGCTTTATATACCATAGTGCACATGTCAAGAGTATACTGGTCTCTTATTTTCAACCATTCCAATTCCTCTAAATGTGGAGTTACATGTTCAAACTTTCTAATGTTGCCAACAGCCACTCTTGCTGCAAAGTTCTGCAGCTTTTGTACTCTTTGTAGCTGTGATTTGTTAGTACATCCCCAAACTTTTAAGCAATATTTTATAAAACTTAAAGCTAGTGACGAACAGGTGCATTGCACTACATATAAATGCAACCAGACCCCTGCTAGGATTTTGTAACGTACGTATACTCGTATCTGCTTTCATTAACTGTCCTAATTTTGGGCAATTAATTTTCACTCCAGGTCTTCACATTAGCAAATATTGTCGGCACTACTACTGTTTCATATATCTACTTTCTTACTTCAAATGTCATTTTTCCTACTTTTCTCATATCTCCATATTTTCGTATTTCTTCGGTTATATATGACACTTTTTTTTATTATTAATATTCAATTCTGTTTCCTTTCTCGATGTACCATTCACCCAGATACTTATATTCTTTAACTAAACTTACTGGTACATTCTTCACTTTTTTTTAATCACCTCTTCTTTTTTATTCTTTCTTTTGTTAATCATCAATACTCCCGATTTTTGGGATTGGTGTTGATTGTGAACTTCTTTAAGATCTCCAAGCTATGACAGTTACTTATGGGGTATTCTATTCCTCCTTTCCCTCCAGTAGGAAACATATCATCATCTACAAATACCGGTGATTCAATTTCAATTTTCCTTATCAATGTGATATTTTTTTTCTACTAATGCTATTCACTTTGTCAACCACGATACTGCATAGCTTGGGTCCATATATAGTTCCTTGTCTCACCTTTCCTTCAATCTTTATATTTCCTGTTGTACCTGCTGGACAGTTGATGGCTGATCTACATTTCGCATTCATTTTATTAGCTATCAATGCTTCCTACCATCCTATCATTTTCCCTCATTTCTTTCCTGCAGTCCTTCAGGTCTGGCTTATCGGAGCACTTAAACCATACATACATCGATCCTCCCAAATAGGCATTATAGTTGATTACTCTATTCAGTGTTATCCAATGATCGGCCGTAGACCTTCCTTCAGTGCCTTCACACTAGAATCTACTCATCTCTTCCTTGAATGCCTTATATTTTCTATCCTTATTTTCTCATATATTTTGCTAATTATGCTTGTGATAAATATGCCTCTTATTTACTAATTCTATTTTATTTCCCTTTTTGTGGATTGAGAGTATCCACATCTCATCCCACTCTTTAGGGATACAGTGTTTTCATTTTAATCACAAAATTGTTAAATTGTTGCCTGTCTATTTTGTACTTGTCTTCCAGGCTTTTTACGATGGCTTCTACTTCTTGATAAGATATTTTTTCTTTGCTGGATTTCACTCTGTCGCTTTCTGACAGATATTCATCAAACAAGTTGCTGATTTCTTCTGACAAGACAAACTGGATCACAAATCTGGAAAGAGTTTAGAGGTTATTTAAACATATTTTTTGCTTTTGCCTATTGTACATAACTCATTTCTTATTATTATTTTGCCAAGAAGGTAAACTTAAGTTTTGTTCTCCCTAAAAGTAGGTAACAATTATTTAATGTCTAAATGGAGGCCTGGGATTAAACTGTACTTACTAAACTGTACTTACTAAATTTTTCCTTTTTTACCAAAAAAAAAAAAAAAAAAAAAAAGGCATTAGTTTAATAAAATTTAGCCAACTGCCAGGAATTAGTATGAAAAAAAAAAGAGCAACGAATCAAAAATTTATGATAAGTGTGATCAAACACAGCTTAAGTGAATCCCATGAGGCCTATCACTCATAGTTTCAAATTAAGGACAAAAAAATCTGAGTGTAAAACCAATTTCTAGAAACAAATTACATCTGCTATTTACTCTGCCATGATCTAATATTGTTCTCTACGTGATTGAGGAACTTCATACCAGCACTAAATGCCACAAATCTTACCTGTCCT
>NC_090732.1:41022772-41027772 GCF_036898095.1 Palaemon carinicauda | reverse complement strand
AAAAAAATCCGCGAAGTGGTGAATCCGCGATGGTCGAACCGCGAAGTAGCGAGGGTTCACTGTATATATATATATATATATATGGAGGCTTAATTTGTTTTTTGCAGGGAAAGCTGCATTGGAGGTGAAACCATGTGTGTGTGTGTGTGTGTATGTATATATATATATATATATATATATTATATATATTATATATATTATATATATTATATATATAGATAATATATATATATATATATATATATATCACTCATGCTGGCGAAAAAGGGGGCAAGTCCAAAAATGGCCTAAATGAGTTATGACTGCCAAAATGTTGCTAAAACGGGCTACTATGCTGGGACAAAAGGGGGTAAGTGTACTGTGAATATGTTAGTCAGTACGTAAAAAAGTCTTTTTATGGGATAACTACATGCAGCATCATTCTGTTGGCGAAAAAGGGGGTAAGTAGAACATATCCCTATTTAACCACATTTTCATTAAAATTCATAGCATTATATTGGCGAACAAAGAGGTAAGTGATACATACCCCCTTTTTAACTACATTTTCAATATAGGTCAAAAGGGGTTGAGTAAACAAACTTGTTAATATTTAGGTAATTATTCACTTTTTATCTATAACTCTGCAATTTTAGTTCTAATCTAGTCATAAAACTCATACTCTTCTTCATTTAATATGCCAGTATTAATCCCACTAGGCTTAGCAGCTAATGCACTCCACGAATGTGTATTATTGTTGCCCGAGACAGGGCCCAAACGCGTTCCCTCTACCTAAGTGCGGCTTGGCACATCCGCACGCACTAGAATCTAGATAGAGAGAGATATGACGTGTTGTAAGCTGTGTCGTCGTTCTGAACTTCTGAACGCGTATTAACCAGTGTTGATTACAACTCGCCTTTGATTGCAGGAGTGTAGTAATTTATAAGATTCTAATATTATGAACTTGTGTACAGATGTAAATTGAAAACGGTTTTGGTGATGGATGCATCTAAATTACGTGCTCGTCAAATTCTTGACAAAGCATTACACGAAAATGCAGAGAACAGAAGAAAAATGGACCTGGAAAACCGCCAAAGTAATGTCAAACACTGGCTTATTGCTAATAACTTTGGCGAGGAAAGAAATGAAGGTACGTTATTGATGTTCCTGGGATGCCTGCAGTTTAGTAAGACACCTCTAATTCCGAGCAGTGATTTCCTTTTGACGAGAAATCTACTTGTAGTGCAATTTTTTTGTGTGTTTTAAATGATTTTAATAGATATTTCTATCGGAAATGAAAGTATGGTAACACGTCATATTTGTTAGTGTTTGTGGTTTGAGATGTTCATTATTCAGACAAAATAAAAAGGGATATGTCATTTCTTAGATTTTGTGTAAATAGCATCAACTTTGTTTATTAACCAGTGGTAAACAATAGTAGGAACTTTGTTTATGAGCCTAACAATTTTAGTTAGGCTTAAAATTCGCCTTACAAAATGAGCTTCTGCCTTCATGGCAGCTGTATTGTGAAGAGCCAAAATTTTTTTTTATAAGAACGGATCTTTCGTGTTTGGTGGTCGTCACTAAATTTCATTGTAACTAGAATTTTTTATGTACTTTTGCTCAAAGAATTTGAAAATCACAATCGTTTGTCAGAGAAATGGTTAGCTTTTTAGTTAAAAGCATCCAAAAATGAGTTTATCACTATTTTATAGGTACTGACAAAACACGAACTTTGTAGAAATTATATTTTTGCAATGTATGTTGTCATTTGTCATTTTTTCATGATTTTTCAATGTAATTGTGTGGATGGCAGGAGCACGGTTGTTCAGTATAACAAAACAAAAATATAAAATTAATTTTAAAATCAAGTATAATGTTAAAGTTATTGTTGATATTAACACAGTCTGAATACTTTTATAACAGATTATGATGAGACGCCTGATAATTTCTATGATGATGATGATAGTGTTAAAAGATCCAAATTTTGAAGTTACTGATGAAACCTGCAGTGTATCGTCTTCGTCCACAATTTCTCGTGAAAATAACAGTAAGCATGAGATTAGACTTAAGGGCAATCAAGAAGCAGAACATCCAAGAGAGGAAGAGGGCAGTCAAAAAGCTGAAAATCAAAGAGATGAACAACCTTGCCAAACTCCAATAAAAAGGTACTCAAGAAGAGCACGAAGAGAGAGAAAAAGTGTCTCGACAGCCCGGTAAATCGTATACGACTGCGTCAGGTAAATTAGTTTCCGCTAGAAAACAAAGTCCACTAAAGCAATCTAGATTGAAATGCTCAGAACATTTCAATGATGAAGATCTGCAAATATTATTCATTGAATATTGGGATTTGGGCTCAGTAGATTCAAGAAGAAACTACCTCGCAACTCTTATTACACCAAAGAACCCATTACGTACCCGCCTAAGAGATGGAGGCGGCGAAAACAGAGTGCGAGATGTAACCTACGAGTATGCCTTAGAAATTCAAATGAAAAGACATCCTATTTGTCAAAAATGTTTTTTGAGGGTGTTTGGTGAAACCAAAAAATTCTTGGAAGTATTACAGAAAAAGAAAAAGGAAACTGCCTCTGGAGTGAGCCGAGGAGATAGGAGAGGAACAACTCCAAATCCACGTCGTATTAAAGAAGAGGAACTTTCTAAAATTGATGGTCATATCAAATCATTTCCAGCATACGAGAGTCATTATTCTAGGGCACACTCCTCCAAAAAGTATTTGTCATCAACACTTACATTAGCAAAAATGTATTCGTTGTTTAAAGAACGCTACCCAGAGTCCTCAGTAACACGCTTTACATATGAGAAAAGATTTCATTGTCATAACTTGAGTTTCAAACAGCCTAAAATAGACACGTCATACCTGCGATGTGTTAAAGATGCAATTAGATATCACCAATACCCTTGAAGAGAAAGAACGTCTACAAGCCGAAAAAGAAAGTCATCTGTTAAGAGCTGAAAATGCCCATAGTCGTAAGAGAGATGATACAAAGTTAGCTTGCAAAAATCCCTCATTTGCAACATACACATTTGACTTACAACAGTGTCTCCCCACTCCATACTTACAGTCTTCCGTAGCTTTTTATAAGCGCTTGTTGTGGACATACAATCTCACTGTTCACAATAATGTCAATAAAAAAGTGGACTGTTTTATGTGGCACGAAACCATTGCTGCTAGAGGTGCCAATCAAATAGCATCTTGTCTAATGAATATCTTGCAGAATTTGCCCAGGGATGTCCAGCACGTAATTTTTTATTCTGATGCTTGCGCCGGACAGAATAGAAATTCCCATATGGCTGCTATGTTTATGCATGCTTTGTCCAAATTTCCTAATATACTGACAATAGATCACAAATTTCTCATTTCCGGTCATTCACACATGGAGTGTGACTCCGACCACTCTGTCATTGAAAGACTCAAGAAAAAGAGAGCCACTGCAATCCGCCATCCACGTGACTGGTACCAGCTGGTAAGATTGGCAGGAAGATGATTTCAGGTTCATGCAATGACTCAGGAGGACTTTTATGATTACGCACAGTTATTTAAAGGCCCTCTGGTAAAAAGATCAAAGAACAGCAATAATGACAAATTTAACTGGTCACAGTGCCAGTGGTTCAGGTATCAGCGCCCCATTGGAATTTTGTTGTATAAACGATCTCTTTCTAACGAGGAGGCGTTTGAACAAGTAGATATGAAAAGAAGAGGACAGGATAATCCAAATTTGATAGATGTCAAAAGGAATATCATTCATTACTGCCTATCAGTAAAGAAAAAAAGAAGGACTTGATTGATCTATTGCCTTTGGTTGATCCTATGTTTCACGATTTTTATAAGGCACTACCAGATATGAGTAATGTCCAGGATTGTGATCCTGACTTAGAGGAATTTGTTGAATAAAGCAATTTATAGCTTTTTACACCTATGCAATGCTAACTCAAGTTGTATTTCTTTAACTAGATGAATCTCTGAGGAAATAATTTTTTGACATTTCATTATGCCTAGATAAGTCTCTGGGAATTTTTTTTTCAACATTTTATCATACCTAGGTAAGTCTCTGGGAATTTTCTTTTTTTATGGAAACCTAATTTTCTTCAATGATTTGACTGTACTAAAACTGTATTTCTGTAACGGTTTATTATACCTAGATGAGTCTTTGAAAAATTGTAAAGTTTTATTTTTGAGAAAAATATTCCTTTTGTTTTTGTATGATTATGCAATGCCAACTTAACTTGACATTTAACCGTTTATTATAAATAAATAGGCTCTCTTGAGAAATGAAAATTATCATCAGCGGTATTTTCTTTACAAAATAAAGTTATAGTATCATAAAAATGCATTTAATTAGCCTAAAAAGAGCTATGTGACAAGTAGGTCAATGAGGTTAAAAAGGGATATGTATGATATGTAATGATAACAAAGTGGTTAAAAAGGGGCAAGTCTTGGTCATAAAGTGATATGTACTGATAACAAAATGGTCAAAGAGAGGTAAGTCCTTAAAAGTATATAAGAACTTTGAATATATTAATGTCTTCATAGTGCATGAAAAATACCTCAAATCCTTTAAATTTAGTAAAGAGTTCATATCGCTATCTACTATCAGTGATTTATTGAATGCATTTGAAAACTTTAAATGCAATTTTCTCAAAAGTTCCATTTTGGACTTGCCCCCTTTTTCGCCAGCATGAGTGATATATAATGTATATATACATATAATGTATATATACATATAATATATATATATATATATATACATATATATATATATATATATACATATATATATATATATATATAATGTATATGTATATATATATATATATATATATAATGTATATGTATATATATATACCCTGTATATATATGTCTATAATACTAATGTAGAAAAACTAACTAAAATTATGTTTTATACACTGAAATACGCAGAGGTATCAGGAAATGAAATAGCTAAGGTCAATGCTCGCAAAAATCTAGGAGGAGTTTTAAGCGAGGTATTAACAAGTTATCTAGA
>NC_090732.1:41018959-41022272 GCF_036898095.1 Palaemon carinicauda | reverse complement strand
TAGTTTCTTCCACAGGTACATTAGTGAATAAAGACTCAACATCAAGACTCGTCATGAAAGATCTGAATCTTGAGAAATTATGGCCTCTTTAAATGCATAGGAGTTATTTAGAGAAAAGGTGTTTTTTGTTAAAGGTTCCAGTAAGGGAACGAGGAACTTGGCTAGTTTGTAATTAGGGGTATTAAAAGACGATAAGATAGGTCTCAGTGGAACATTGGGCTTATGGATTTTGGGGTAAACCATATAAAATGCCATAGGAAGACCCCGAACAGAACAAATTTTGGTAGGTAGTTTCAGTTATGGATTTTTCATTTTTAAGAGTCTTTAAAAATCTATTAATTCTATCCTCGGTTTTAAAAATATTATTAAAATTAGGCTCACCAATTTTCAGAAATTTAGATTCATCATTTAAAATACTTTTCCATTTTTTCCCACATATTCCTCCTTATCTAAAATGACAGTTCCTTTGCCTTTATCGGGTCTTGTAATGATAAGATTGTCTCTATTGGCAAGAGTCCTCAATATATCATAAATCTGTTTTCTTAAAAAAGGTGTGTCCACCTGGTTTTTAGTTTCCCAAATGCAGCATGTGATATTTCATATAGTTTGGATTGCAGGTTACCAAGATTCATGTCAAAGGGCATAGTTTCCTTTGGTTTATTTTCTAACTCTTGTTGGCATACAGTTTCTCACTACGCTTCTCCGAGGTTGGTTCCACTACTTTGTCTGATGTATATATATTTATTTATTCATTTTTTCCTTTTAATTTTCATTCAAATTTCAATTGTTTTTATAGTTTTTGAATGAATTTGTAAAAATTTTTAACTGTTCTTAATTCTTTTGTATATGTTTTATTTGTAGCCCCTGGACAATGTGATTAAGAATCACGAAACGTTGGGAATATATAAAAAAGGACAATTTCGAGCAACTCTTTCCCTATCCATACCATGAAATTTGTGTTCATTACTGGCTGTTGCTGCCTTCACCGAAGATGTTTCTTGGACTCCTTCTAACTTGGGCGCTGCTGTGAGTGGAACCAACGGAGAGCTGCCTGCGGCATGGAGTTTCGTAGCTTTTTCTATGTGTTGCTTTTCCTACTCCGCATTAGATCGAGGGGCTTCCTTCACTTTCACGATCTTGTTCGACATCGTTATGGAGCTGGACTTCTCTCACAGTGCAGGACTCTGGAGAAACGTGTCAAGAAGTTGGAGAAAGCCAAACTCGATCTAGAATTCCTTCAGTATTGTCAACTGAATAGCATTGTACCGAATTTTGTAAAATTTAAACTGTATAGATCGTCTTTATATCAAACGCAATTTTATCATGATGCCACAAAATGTCTTTTAGAAATAGAAATAACAAATAAACAAAAATTTGTTCACAATCATAATGATGCGTTAGCAATATTCTTAAAACTGTATGTAACTCTTTTACCTTAATTGACTCTATAATTTTTAAACAACTTTTTAATAAGAGTATTTCTGAGTACGTTTCCACCGTACAAGACTGTCATAATAGGAAACTTAGAAGCTTGGGTATTTTTATTCCAAATTTTAACAAAGACCGAATAACTGTTTTTAACTATTCTAATTATGTTTTATCTAAAAGAGAAGAGTTTCTGTTGTCGTTGGGTTTGGATTTCTGTCTTCCAAACTTCAGACCTAATTACTCTAAGTTTTTTCTACCTCTAGAGTCACTATTTCAAAGGCTTAAATCTCTGCCCTTTGACATGAATCTTGGTAACCTGCAATCCAAACTATATGAAATATCACATGCTGCATTTGGGAAACTAAAAACCAGGTGGACACCCTTTTTTAAGAAAACAGATTTTGATATATTGAGGACTCTTGCCAATAGAGACAATCTTATCATTACAAGACCCGATAAAGGCAAAGGAACATGTCATTTTAGATAAGGAGGGAATATGTGGGAAAAATGGAAAAGTATTTTAAATGATGAATCTAAATTTCTGAAAATTGGTGAGCCTAATTTTAATAATATTTTTAAACCGAGGATAGAATTAATAGATTTTTAAAGACTCTTAAAATGAAAAATCCATAACTGAAACTACCTACCAAAAATTTGTTCTGTTCGGGGTCTTCCTATGGCATTTTATATGGTTTACCCAAAATCCATAAGCCCAATGTTCCACTGAGACCTATCTTATCGTCTTTTAATACCCCTAATTACAAACTAGCCAAGTTCCTCGTTCCCTTACTGGAACCTTTAACAAAAAACACCTTTTCTCTAAATAACTCCTATGCATTTAAAGAGGCCATAATTTCTCAAGATTCAGATCTTTTCATGACGAGTCTTGATGTTGAGTCTTTATTCACTAATGTACCTGTGGAAGAAACTATCAATATTATTTTAAACAAATTATTTTCTGAACCTGATACCACTTTTAATGATTTTAATCGCACGTCTTTTAAAAAACTTTGGAGCTAGCGGTGCTGGACACCTCTTTTGTTTTTAATGGTAATTTGTACAAACAACTTGATGGGATGGCTATGGGTTCCCCCTTGGGACCCACCTTTGCTAATATTTTCATGTGCTCCCTGGAGGGAGACCATGCTGGAAAATTGCCCTTTAAGTTATCATCCCTTGTTTTATGTTAGGTATGTGGATTGATACCTTTGCTCTATTCAGAGATGAGTTCGGCGCTGAATCGTTCCTTGACTTTGCCAACTCACAACATGATAACATATCATTCACCGTAGAAAAGGAGGAAAATAACAAACTCCCCTTTTTAGATGTGTTGGTGTCTAGAAATAGAGAAGGTTTTAGTACCACGATTTTTAGAAAAAAGACGTTCACTGGGTTAGGTTCAAACTTTTATATGCTCTTGTTTTTTATAATTTTAAACTAATTCTATTTTTACTCTTCTCCACAGAGCATTCCTTTTGACCTCTAGTTGGGAATCTTTCCATATTGAAATTATCTATTTATGTGAATATTTTAAGAAAAACTGTTTCCCCCACCAAAATATTTTTTAAACTTCTTAATAGATTATTGAATGACAAGTTGGCTCAGACTCCAAAAACACTTAAAGTTCCTAAACTAAAATTTTATGCGAGTTTTCCTTTTCTTCATGAGGATTTCCTTAAGAAAAAAGTTTACTGAAATTATCCAACAACACTTCCCAGCTGTGGAAGGTTAAACTCATCCCTAAGAAACCCTCCTTCACTATTGGCTCGCTTTCTCACTTCAAAGATCGATTGAGTCCTTATATGTCCTCTGGTGTGGGTATATAAATATAATTGCCCAAAGTGTAACTCTGGGATCCTACGTAGGATCTACCAAGAGGTTGTTA
>NC_090732.1:40998959-41016459 GCF_036898095.1 Palaemon carinicauda | reverse complement strand
TAATGGATTTCTTGAAGAGCTTACCGGGGGAACACTTTCAAGGTGTTGGACATCGGGCATGAAATGAAAAATAAAATCGTAATAATACGAATACTCAATGCTATGGAAATATTTCCTTTTCCCTTGGGAAGGGTGAAGCCAGCTAGACTTGGACCTTTGAGCACTGAGCAATCGTCACCAGGGAAGGGGGTTCGCTTGGAAGTGAAAGACTTGCCCAGATAATTTGATTGATTGATTGATTAGGAGTTTTTTGTCATCCTGACATCTAAGGTTATTGAGGCCGAACCTGATAATTTGAGTAAACAATGTGTTGATAGTTTAATCTTTTATACCCAACATCCTATATACCATATCATCACTAAGATAATGCACCAATGAACTTTCATTGCATGTCATTTCACACATTTTATTGTCACCAATCATTTCTGAAACAATATAGATTATGTTAACTGATGATGTATTTTAAATCCCCAACCTTAAACTAATATAAATGATATAGCAAATAATACTATTTTCTCTAAGAGGACCGGAGCCAAGTAGCCTGTGACAAAAGCTGACCCCAACCACACCGAGCTACGTGGCTCATGATCGAAATCAAAGGAATACACTGAAATCAACAACTAAACCTTAAAACCTCCTTACCTTCTACATTTTGAACAAACGCCACTTGTTAATGATTGATGACCCAACAGGTGCTATTTGAAACGATACATTAGCCCCAACATATAATACGTATGCCACAGTGTGTAATTATGTGGAGAGAGAGAGAGAGAGAGAGAGAGAGAGAGAGAGAGAGAGAGATAGAGAGAGAGAGAGAGAGAGAGAGAGAGATAGAGAGAGAGAGAGAGAGAGAGAGGAATTGCTTAAGAAAATGCAAACGAGGGATATTTCGGTGTTATGAATATTAATATGAATAGTCAGTTCCAATATTATTCAAGAAAATGTTATATAAAAATAGGATAGGAAAATTCTAATAAAAAGTTATGATAAAAACTTTTGATGAATTAGTTTCGAAATAATATTAGATTACATTTCTTAAAAGAATGAAAAAGTTCTCTCTCTTCATCGTATTTCTTTGAGTGATATCGGTAATTCCACTCCTCACATTCGAACCATCCTAACGATGTCTCGGTTGTTTAACGTCGGCCACCTTTCAGGGCAAGAGGGGCATGATCTCTCCAAGTCAGGTCTGCCCAGGCGACACCGGGTTTGTTGCTGGATGTACCATGACCTTCCATTGTCTTGCATTAGAGTTCTCTTGCTTGGGGGTACACTCGGATATGCTGTTCTATTTTAATTCTCTTCCTTTTGTTTTAAAGTTTTTATAGTTAGTATGTGAAGGAACTAACTTAATGTTGTTACTGTTCTTGAAATATTTTATTTTGATTAATTATTCTTCTCCTGTAGTTTATTTATTTCCTTGTCTCCTTTCCTCACTGGGGTATTTATCCCTGTTGGAGCCCTTGGGCTTATAACATCTTGCTTTTCCAACAAGGGTTAAAATAATAATAATAATAATAATAATAATAATAATGGCATTAGCCACTATCTGTACTTTATCTACGTCTTACATACTCTCTCCGGCGATAGATACACATGCACACTTCTCTATGATAACCTACAATTCCATTTTTATTCGTTTTACCGCTGATTACAGAATACCCTTTTCAAAGTTTTACTTTATTTTCCAGTAAACAATGGAAAATTCTTTATATCCATTGTGAAGTGATTATTGTATAATTTAAAAAAAAAATCTGTATTATATTATTTTATTATAGAAAAAAAATAATGTCATTCTTTGTGTAAATGAACATACGATGAACGCCCCCCCCCCCCCAAAAAAAAAAAAAAATTATCTTCTGATGACAAAAAAAACATATTTTTGAGAGAGAGAGAGAGAGAGAGAGAGAGAGAGAGGAGAGAGAGAGAGAGAGAGAGAGAGAGAGCATAACATGAATTTAGTTCAATAGACAAATATGTTGGTTTGTTCTTTTGTTGCGTCACCTTACGTGTGACACCATGAACTGGATAATTCGGGTTTCTGGTATTTCAGGAACTTGGAAATAGGAAAAAAGCAGTTCACTCTTACGTGTCAAATACTGCGTAGGATATCAATGCATGAAATATTTACAGTAAGCTAATTTCTACTCGCGAAAACAATACCTACATAAAATATTTACATATGAAAAAAAAAAAAATACAAGTATTTTCCACCATTAATATGAGCATCTTTAAGTAAAAATTTCGTAGATGTTTTTTTTTAAACTTTGCACTTCTCTCTCTCTCTCTCTCTCTCTCTCTCTCTCTCTCTCTCTCTCTCCTCTCTCTCTCTCTCTCTCTCTCTCTCTCTCTCTCTCTCTCTCTCTCTCTCTCTCTCTCTAAATCAATATGCATATGAGAGATAAGCAAAATATTTTACAATAGATAAGATAGACCATTTACGATTAAAACTGATTGAATTCTTTTATACTTAACCTCCCTCCCTCTATCTCTCTCTCTCTCTCTCTCTCTCTCTCTCTCTCTCTCTCTCTACCAGAAAACAATAATAAAATGTAAGAAATTGGTATTGGTTATTTTACCTTAGTGCTCAAATGAATGCACTCGACAACCATTGCAATTAAATACAATTTCAGTTTATCACATATTATTTCATGAAATCATAATCACACGGACTGCAAGTTGTGATATACATCTATGGAGAATGAAGGTTACAAAAGCTTTGAACATGCTATTAGCAGTAATGTTTGTTGGCATAAACTCCATAGACAAAAGTACTAGTTTTTACTTATTCATTTTCAATCTGTGTCCGTACTCTTGATACATCCGTACTATATCTGCAGTTTCCGTACTGCCTGCGTACTCTCTTTGGGGTAAAGTAGACAAAATTCCATTCTTATTCTGTACCGCTACGACCGTACTCGCTACGCTGTCATCTATGTCATCCGTGCGTAGTAGGTGTGATTGGTGTATACTGGCCATGAATAATTGCCCTAGTTTAAATCTTACGTGCGCGCACGCACACACATATGTATGTATGTATGTATATATGTATGTATGTATATATTATATTTATATATATATATATATATATATTTTTTTATATATATACATACATATATATATATATATATATACATATATATATATATATATATATATATCCTGTGAATCACAATCAAAAGAAAAGTGTCACGAAAATTTTGAGCTCTTATTGTCATTCAAAGCATTAAGAAAACTTGCAGCTTTCAAATCACAATGATAAAACTATATAGATAACAACACCAAATGATACAGGTAAATTATTGAACTAAATTTAATCTATAGATAAATGATGTTATGGCAGTAAGACTGCGTACAAATTATCATTATTATGCATATCAAGAATTTGAATTGATCTCCCCAATATTTTTCTTTAATCCTATGCTATTCATCACCATGGTATTATTGAGAAAGTAATTAAAATAGGCATAACAAACATGAGAAAAAGGGTTCTTACTTATTCAACATTAAACTGTCGACAGCCGGTTGGACGACTCCAGCTTCCATTAATTCTGTCAGATCGGGAGTATCACTGGCACTCAGTTTTTTTCTGGCTTTTATAGTCGCCTTCAGTCTTACGTCGATGTCTTCGTTGCCCATCAGCTTCACTATTTCTGCAGAATTAGTTTCAGGTAACTCCTGTCACAAAAAGATAAATAAAGGAAAGGAAAGGAGAAATTAATGGTTAGAAATTTCAAAGATTAAGAAAAAAATTCTTCAATGCATTCCTGAGTCGATGTAATGAGTACTTTGGAGGTATGTTAGATATGAAGGCGAGATCAGAGAAACAACATCAGTGGCTGACTAAGGATATTTGTAAAAGCTACTGTTGACGATATAAGAATATCGATTAATATGTTGTATATAGGAAGACACGCCAGACATTCATGTGGTTACAACCTTGATTTAACATTAAGGTAGTGATGGTATGATTTGGTGTCTTACTGGGGCTTGTAAGACTTATTCGGCAGAGGAAAAGGTCTCAAAAATTGTTCTGTTGTCTAAATGTATAAGGGATAAAAGCAACTGAGAATTACTTGGGTAAAACACTACTTGGTGTACCTTGTATGTAGGATTTTGTTTGAAAAAAAAGTAAGGTATTTGGCATAGGGATTATAAAAGAAAACAATGTGGATTTAGGCAAAGAAGAGGTTGCGTGCATATATGTGTATATGAGAGGTTTGAAACTAATAAAAAAAAACAGGAAAGTATGTGGCATACATTGGCCTCAAGAATAAATAACAAAGAGAATGTATGGTAAAGATGGATAGGTTGTGAGAGCAATTATACTTTTCATGATGTAAATGAAACATGTATTAGAGTATATAAGCAGTTACGTGGCTAGTCTGGCACGGAAATAGGTCTGAGAAAAGATTATGTTGTCAACATACCTGTTCAGCAACTACAGTATATGGATTGGGTGATGTGAAAATTAAGAGAAAGGATAATGCAAAGAAATTAGTTGAGAATGGGTATGCAGAATGGTTGACATTTCAGATGATTTTGGGACTATGAAAATAAACTGGATTAGATAATAAGAGAATTTGAAAGCAACTGAAAGCAGAGAAAGCTAAGATTAAATATGTAAGGTAATGAGAGTATATGGAACTGGAGAAGATGGAGAAATCAACGTGAACATGGATTAAGGAATAATAGAAATGGTTGATTTATATAAGTACCTTGAAGAAAATATTATGGTTGATGACAATCTGAGAGAAAGGACGAGTCAAAGAAAAGCAAGAAAAGTAGCAGGATTTGTGAAAAAAAGATTCGTCAGTGGTAGGCATGTATGATGGGACTGTTGTGTCAATCCTCCTTTGTGGATGTGAAGCATGAATATCGAGTAAAGAAAAAAAGCTGCATCTGTTGATATGAACTTCTGTAGTATAATGTCTGGTGTACGAAAAATATTGATATAGTGAGAAATACACAGAAATAGTGTTAAAAAGGGAGATATGCAGAAGTGGTATCAAGATATAAACAGAAGTGGCATTTAAAGAGGAGATAAGTAGAAGTGGTATTAAAAGAAAGATACAGGGGATATAAACAGAAGTGGCATTTAAAGAGGAGATAAGTAGAAGTGGTATTAAAAGAAAGATACAGGGAGATATTCAGAAGTGGCATTAAAAGGAGAGATATATAGAATTGGTATTTAAAGGGGGAATAAGCAGAAGTTTTCAAAATGTTAGAAAAATAAAAAGGATATATCAGGGCATTTTGAAGTGGTTCGGTCATATGGAAAGAATGGACCACAATACATACATACATACACACACACACACACACACACATATATATATATATATATATATATATTTCTGAGATTAAACTTATTGGGCGGTAATTATCACCTAATAGGTTTACTGTCAGTAATATATAAAATATTTACAAACCTCATATTAGGCCAAACTGATAGACAGGTAGACTTTAATCCACCAAGAGAGCAAGAAAGAGTTAAAAGTGTATATTCGACTACAGGCCATATCCATGTAACTAACTAGCTAAGGGAAAAATCAACAGAGTATGAAAAACCACTATGTATGACATTTAAAGACTATGAGAAAGCTTTTGATTTTGTCAAAACTTCAGCGGTAATGAAATCCCTTCAAAAGCAAGAAATAGAGGAATCTTATGCTATAACAATTGAAGATGTTCATACAGGAAGTACACCAATCCTAAAACTACATAAAGATAGTGAGAAAATACCGATTGAGAAAGAAGTTACATATGGAGACCCAATCTCTTCTAAATTATTCACTGTGTGCACAGAAGTTTTTAAGAATTTAGATTGGGAAAATAAAAGCATTAGCATTAATGGACAATACCCTAACAACTTTAGATTTGCAGATGACATTATTCTATTTAGTAAATCATGGGAGGAACGGCAAAATAAAATTATGAAAAATAAAATGCCACTCTCTCTCTCTCTCTCTCTCTCTCTCTCTCTCTCTCTCTCTCTCTAAAACGAGGAGTATCTAATCAGAAGGCCTTACCAATATCAACTTATGAATTAGAAAGTTGGTACCTTACTAAAGCATCATAGCATGAATTAGTTATTACTTAACGAGCTATGGATTGAATAATGTTGGAATTAACACGAAGAGACACAAAAAAAAAAAAAAAAAAAAAAAAAAAGCAAAATGGATACAAGAGAAAATCGAAGTAGAGGATATTCTAAGAACATATAAGAAAAAGAAATGGACATGAGCAGGACATATATGAGAATTACAGATAATAGATGGACGTTAAGAATAACGGAATGGGTTCTTAGAGGTTAGAAACGAAGCAGGGAGAAGGGGAAGGAAAAGAAGACGATTGATAGAAGAGATAAGAGAATGTGGGTAAAAACTAGCATAGACAGACCATAAACAGACGGGAGAGGAAGAACATGTCTGAGGACTTTGTCCTGTAGTGGACTAGCAACAGATGATGATGATTATATATATATACATATATATATACATATATATATATGTGTGTATGTATGTTTATATATACTGTGTGTATGTATATATATAGACATATATATATATATATATATATATATATATCAACCGCAATGGCATTTAATATCGAATTCTACCTATAGGAAATGTATATCCACTGGAAATTCAATAATAATAAATGTTTCTGTCTGGGCAAAGATTCGAACCTATGCCTCTTAGCCGAAACCATGGACTCTACCAATGAAGCTATCAAGAGAGATATACTGTACGTTTATTGCCAGTCTACAAGCGATTGGTTGATTTCAAGTCTAAGAACAGATTCCTGAATTCGATAGTACTATGTACGGTAAACTTGTAATAAACATGTATCTCTTGATAGCTCGATTGATTGAGTACCTGCAGGCATGGTTTCGGCTAAGAGTAATAGGTTCGAATCTTTGCCCAGCCAGAATCATTTATCATATATATATATATATATATATATATGTATATATATACATATATATATATATATATATATATATTAGAAATAAATTTTCTTGAAGCAATTAGGAAAAACTTTCCCTTTTCTATGGATGGTTACTCAGCCTTTATAGTTCAAACTTCCATAACTAAATGTAACCTAGTTGAATGTATATTTTTTTTTCCATATTTCAGGACCTGGAAGCTCTGCATCTTCAAATTATTTAGTATTTTTTTCAATGAAATATGTGCGTTGCGTCACAAGTACTTTAAATTACATAATTTTTCGAAATATCCTTCTAATAAGTTTAATTACCAACTCTTGGACGCTTTAGAATTATGACCTAGCAGACATCAAGTGGTACACAACTGTATAAAGTTTCAATTAGCCTGAACAATGGCACACTTACTTCTTCCTCATCTGAATCCCCTTCGGTTGTACCATGTGGGTCCAACTTCGCCGACTTCGCACTCTGTGGACGACCATGAATACTGTATATTAAATTCTCATGACTTAAATATTAGATTGTATCAATAGATTATATATGCACAATACAATATAGGGATTTTTTTTTTTTTTTTTGTATGACTTTGTTTTTAAATTTTGACATTGACAGGAAACCACTTACTTCCGGTCGTCCCTCCGCTGTAAAAGAGCAGTGGACCTGGAGAAATAATCAAATATTTAAACAGGTATTTAATTTAATGATTAAAACTGGTAAAATATGCATAACGAGACGAAAAGAAAAAAATATTTATTACGTGAGTAAGGTAGATAAGAGAGTGGTTATTGTAACTATATATATATATATATATATATATATATATATATATATATATATATATATATATATATATATATATATATATAAGTGTTTAGAAAAGCAATTGGTAAGTTTTAAAACACATACTATTTTTACTAAAGACATCACAAAATTCTTATTTTAATATTTTTGCAAATGTTTTCATACAACTGCATCATGAAAAGAAGCGGTATAAAATGTATGATGTTTATTAAAGGCTATTTATCAATCAAATATATTTAAGAAAATAGTTATCTGTCTTTTTCCTTCAATAGCAAAATATATTCATAGAAAGATATTTTCCAATAATGTAGTATTTTACACTGAAATTGCTATAATACTGTCCATTATACAATGATGGATTATAAGATGGAAATATCTATCTATTCTTTAAATGAAAATAAGTTTTATTTCCAAACCTATTCTAGGCCAACATACTTTTCATAAACAAAGTATCCTGATCACAATCAACTTTATGCAAAAAAATTGTTTCTCAACTCAGTGTAGACCTACTTTAGAATGAAATCATACTATTTAGTCGAAATTCAAATAGATTAAAACATTAAAATTGGAATATAATTTGGTACTACAGGGTTGCCTTACATTTTTTTTTTAGCATTGATTGACTGATTGATTGAGAGTTTTCTGGCATTAGCATTGATAGAGAGTATTGCTAGTAGTATAAGTATGATATAGACTAAACCTTTAAGGATGCAAGAATATTTGTAGCATTGGTAATAAGGATGTTGGAATCTTTTACTACAGTCGAACACTAAAAACTTTTCGATTTCCGCATGGAACCTGTTAGAAAATGTAATATCATGCTATACCTTAATTGCTCTATACTTCTGATCGTAATTGCTATAGGTGTGTGTTACTTTTCCTATTCTAATTACTATTTGAATAAATTTAAGAATTTTTCAACTTTTGGAGTCTTACCCGTACTGAATCAAAGGCAATTCGTCTACCCACATCCCAAATCTTGCCTGTAATCAAGCTAATCTGTCCGCTGTTGGGCGTTCTTGCTGCCCCTTTCTGCAGGTATTTTACTATCTCCGATTTCTTTAAGTTTGAGTTTTTCTTTCTCTCAAGGTGGCTACTTACCATCCAATAGGGATAAATCACGGATAAATTTCCTGTGCGGAATTCAACAATTCTAAGATTACAATTCCAGTTACCGATTTTCTCCCTCAACACGCAAGTTTAGGAATTATCTCTCTAATTAAGTTTTTTATATTTTGCCCTAACCTTGCACTTTCCACTATTTGGCTTCATCTTGTCTATTGGCTATTCATTTCTTAATTTTTTTCGGGTCAATAGATTATGACATCAAGTTGACCGTTCCTAAAGCCATCCTATTGCTGAATGCAGCACAGGTAGCCTAAAAATGTCCGATTAAACGTAAATCAATTTCACATAAACACTTACACACACACACAATATATATATATATATATATATATATATATATATATATATATGTGTGTGTGTGTGTGTGTGTGCGTGTGTATATATATATATATATATATATATATATATTTATACATATATACATATGTATATATATATGTGTGTGTGTATATATAAAATAAAAATGTGAGCAAGCAAGATATGGTATTTCAACCATAGGCACGTGAATGACTCATGGCAACAGAAACACTGTACATTAGTTAATGTCCTTCGATGCAAGTCCAGGTTAATGCTACAGTATATCCAAGGTGATGAGCGACAAACAGATCAAGATAAACAGGAGCCATACATTCCGAAGCACTTTGGTCTTGCGTGTTGGGTTATAAGCTGGGCATTGTTTTCCTCGTGTCCCCCACACCATTTTTTTTTCTTTTTTATTTTAATTTTTTTTTTGTTTATTGTCAGATGTAGCAGCTTTGACTAAAATACGTCTTTTAGTTTATGCTTAATAACTGCGCAAATAACTTTGAGTGTCTTCTCAAAATTTCAGGGTAATACTTTTTATTATTTCGTATTATAATCAAAATATCTTAATATTGAGAGTATAGGAAAAAGGTGAAAAAAAGGAGGCTGTGAATAAAAAAAATATGGTGAATAATTTGCCAAAATTAACATTAATGAAGGCGCGAAACAATGAAAAGATGAAATCAATACATTATGTTTTTTTTTTTTTTATCGTGAAAAAGAGACTTCTGTAACCTGCTTAATCAGCAGGTTACAGAAGTCTCTCAATAAATAATTCATTAACAGTGCTGATAAATTATTTATTGAGTGTAACGAGACAAAGGCATACAAGGCAAGCATTATCTATACTCCTTCATGAATTATAAATTGCCCGACTGATAAGACGGTAGCGAAAAGAGAGACTATTTAATGTAAAAAAAAAAAAAAATAAATAAATAAATAAAAAAAAAAAAAAAAAAAGTTCAGAAGGCATTTCGGGATGATTCGCTATCATCGATGACGTAATTTGAAGAGAAGTTGGAATCAATATTCGCCTGTTATGCAGACAGTGTGAATGAATCTAAATTACTAGCCACACGTGACATTGATTTTATCCAGGCGAGTTATGTTAAAAAAGAAAACACTTCTTGCACTGTAAACGAATTACACCCTTCCCCATCCCCACGCAGACAAAGGATACCTTGTGAAATATAAAATTGGTATCCAAAGTGTGACGCTCAAGATAATAACAGATGCAAAGGAATTACTGAATTCAATACCAATGTCTCAATCGATGAGTTTTGTAATGTATAGATTTTGTTGGCTACATTGTACCCTCTTGGGTTAAGCCTTTTTTTGTCCTTCCTTCTCTCCTTATTCTTGGTTTCTTCGGATTGGGTCAGATATGTACAGCTGGTTGTCATTCTAGTGACCTTTGCATTAGAAGCACAACAGGTTGCAGACGAAAATGTCCACGACTAATTGCTATTATCTTGGGACTTTTAAAAGTAAATGGGAGATCTAATGCTAGAATCCACCACAGCTTGAATCAATACAGATCTTAATGAAGAATCTTTAGCTTGCTATAAATGAACTTTTCTGTAGTTTATAGCTTGGTTTATAATAATTACAAAGTAATTATATTGTAATAGGGGCTTATAGTAAAGGTTAAAGGTGTCTGGTTTCAGTTCCAGTTCCATCAGAATAGATGCTCACCAGAACGTCAGCCGGGCAAGCCCAAAACCCTACCCCATCCCACCTCACTGTTGAGCCCTACCACAGCAGTGGCCTCCCCAGTAAACAGCTTACACTCACGGTCCCAGGAGGGGATCGATCTGCTGCCATGCAAATGCTAGGCAAACGCATTACCACTGTATTGTAATAACAAGGATAACAGAGGTTTAAGAAATAACGTAGGCTATAGACGAATAATATTATAATAACAACAACAACAATAATAATAATAATAATAATAATAATAATAAAAATAATAATAATAATAATAATAATAATATACAACTTCCAAATAAAGAACGAAATTAAGAAAAGAATATCGATAATAATAAGTAAAAACCTAAATTTTATATCAGGCACGAAACTTCTGGTTTCGAGTTTTACTAGTATGAATAAGGAATACTATGGGGAAAATGGAATTAAAATTTACACCCAATTACATACGCACACACACATATACAGTATATATATATATATATATATATATATATGTATGTATATATATATATGTATATACATATATATATATATATATATATATATGTATATATATATATATATATATATATATATATATATATATATATATATATATAATGTACATGTATATGTCTCTCTCTATATATATTTCTATATATATATATATATATATATATATATATATATATATATATATATATATATATATATATATATATATATGATAAATTTTGCACATTTAGACGTGTTTTTCATATTCAAATAAGCCATACATATTTTTGATACATTAATGTCTGGATTCTCTTAACGACCTCGGGATCAGAGCCCCAGGCGAAATCACACAAAGACAAGAGCTTGTGACCGGCCGGGAATCGAACCCTGGTCGGCAAGCTTGTATAGTGTTAGTAATGGCGGTCATTACGCCACCTTTTTTCGAATAACAAAAGACCCCGCCAGCAAGCATGGGTCGAAATGCCACGAGTTTTGGGACCCTACCCAGAGTCTCACCCCCCCTCCCACCATCCTATACCAGTCTACTCCCCCTGAGATCTCAATTTCAGCTACCTTCTACGAGTCACGTGACCAAGCCTGACCAATAGGACACCGGTCAGGCCAATCCCCCCTACCCGCCCCCCTCAATTGGGGGTCAAGTGGGGTTGATCTACCCAGGGAAAACTGGAGATCCTTCTTCGTGACTCAGCTTCCATAAGGAGAACATCTCCTTTTCTTCACTCAACGTCTTTGAGGGAAATACCATCGCTCTTCACCCTCAAGACATCAGGGAGGCAGGACCTCTGTTTACATATTCTTCCATAAGGGAAGGAACGAGAGTCCTTTTTACTAAAGGTAAGGTGTCTGATTTTGAGATTCTCAATATCCTTACCCAACCTCCCGTCCCTTCCTTATCACACCCCATTTTTCCTTATCCTCTAAAGAAAATCCTACCCACTGAACCCTGTATCTTATCCCCTATACCCAGACCACGTGTGCCGTTTAGTCCTAGTTTTAATTAATTCACCCTGTGACAGTGTTGATTACCATGTGTAACGTTTAAATCCCTAAGCTTTGCATTTTCATTTAATTTGCTTAAAGGTTTTAACCACACGACTTCATCGTGTTCCCAGCCGGTAGAAGTAAGTGTGCTGTTAATAATTCAATTTATTTCCCTTTCCAGGGAACGTTGTTTGCTGTGCTGTCGTTTCATCCACGGCCAACCAAACTCCATCTGAAGCTCCTCGTGGCATAAATTAAAATAGTTAACTGTTGTGCTCCCCTTTCTTTTATTAATTCTTATTTAAGTGTTATTGTAAATATATAATTTTGTCAGTATTCCTTGTATCATTGCTGACTGGCGACCTACCATTGTTATTTGTTTTGTTATGGCCCTTGAGTCCCTTAAGCAAGGCCGGACTCGAACCAGTGGCCCGTAACATATTGGCGACCAAATGCCAGGATTCGCTAAGACAGTAATTTAAAATTAATTTTATCAAAGTCAAATTCCCCCCTTTTTTCTGTCTTTAGCGACTTGACGAACCTCAATTTCATTTTAAGTAAATTATATAATCACTGGAGTTGGAACCGTGGAAGAAAACAGCAAAAGCATTCTATTCTCATTGTTAAAGTTTTGTGTTTATTAGTGCGTGTGTTCGCAGTCACCGCGAACCCTTTTGTTTTGAAAACACGTGGGAGATTTTAGTCCTATTGTTTAGCAGGATAGCCAACCGCATGAGAATAATTTGTGTTCTGTTTTTTCTAAGTGTTTATTATCACAGTGTTAAAATTTCCCATTTATTAAATATATTGTGCATTAGGTGAATGTCTTATTGTGTTATTTTGTGTTTAAAAAAGAAAATAAGTGAAGTGAAACTTACGATATTTTAGGACAAAAAGCGTGGCAGGCTGAGCACGTGTTCATTTCAAAACATGGCCAACCTGATATAACTCAGCCCATCGCCGAGTCTCCGAACGAAGCCAAGGTTTAATATTGTCTGTTATTATTATCTGTGTCAATTGTTTACCAATTCTATGCAGACCCGAGATTTTAGTCGAATTATTGTACATTGGTAAGTGATTCACGCACATCAATCATTTAATCTTGTGCATGGAATATTTTATCATTTATCTTTAGTGCTAGGATACCGGCTAGTCTCATATGGGAACTTTTGGCTTGCGATTCACGTAAACGTTTTACGGCAGTGAGGCATAATTCTGTAGAGAACGGTAAGGCCACGTGGCGTTCCTTATTTCGATTTTTTTTTCCTTTTGATAGTAATTGTTTGTAATTTCATTTTATTACTTTCGTGGGATATTATTTTCATGTACATTATTGATAGGGATAAATTTTTCATTCATATATATTGTGCAGTGAGTGATTGTTTAATTTCGTGTTAAAACTAAGTGAATTGAAATTTACGAAATTTTAGGAAGAAACCGTGGTAGACTAAAACACGTGTTAATTTCCTGTGTTGGTAACCGTAAGCACACGTGGCATTCTTTATTTCCATTTTTTCCTTTTCACAGTAAGGGTATGCAATTTCATTTTGTTACTTTCGTGGGGTATTATTTTTATGTACATTTTTGAAAGGGATAATTTTCGTAGATTGTGTAACATTGTTATCCTAAAGATAAAGGATTTATGATATCACATTCAATTTAATTTTTTCAGTCAGGGTATAGGATCATTTAGATAAAATATTTGGAGGTGTAATTTTCTAAACTCATTTTGTTTTTATTAAAGGGAAAGTATGTAAAGGGGTTGATGTTCTTAACGAAGCATTAAGCAATCTTCGTGACATTGTTTGTTTATTTAATTTGTTATACTTTAAGTATAAATACAAACTTTGCTTTAAGTCACAGGGTTGCAAGTGGTGGTGTTGCAAGAACGTACCCACACATTTTTACAAACCCATGTTTTTCCTTAAGACTAGCATAGGAGGGTCACACATCGTGGAGATTCCATTTTTTTTCCTTAAGACTAGCATAGGAGGGTCACACATCGTGGAGATTCCATTTTTTTCCTTAAGACTAGCAGAGGAGGGTCACACATCGTGGAGATTCCATTTTTTTCCTTAAGACTAGCATAGGAGGGTCACACATCGTGGAGATTCCATTTTTTTCCTTAAGACTAGCAGAGGAGGGTCACACATTGTGGAGATTCCATTTTTTTTCCTTAAGACTAGCATAGGAGGGTCACACATCGTGGAGATTCCATTTTTTTCCTTAAGACTAGCATAGGAGGGTCACACATCGTGGAGATTCCATTTTTTTCCTTAAGACTAGCATAGGAGGGTCACACATCGTGGAGATTCCATTTTTTTCCTTAAGACTAGCAGAGGAGGGTCACACATTGTGGAGATTCCATTTTTTTCCTTAAGACTAGCAGAGGAGGGTCACACATTGTGGAGATTCCATTTTTTTTCCTTAAGACTAGCATAGGAGGGTCACACATCGTGGAGATTCCATTTTTTTCCTTAAGACTAGCATAGGAGGGTCACACATTGTGGAGATTCCATTTTTTTTCCTTAAGACTAGCATAGGAGGGTCACACATCGTGGAGATTCCATTTTTTTCCTTAAGACTAGCATAGGAGGGTCACACATCGTGGAGATTCCATTTTTTTCCTTAAGACTAGCAGAGGAGGGTCACACATTGTGGAGATTCCATTTTTTTTCCTTAAGACTAGCATAGGAGGGTCACACATCGTGGAGATTCCATTTTTTTCCTTAAGACTAGCATAGGAGGGTCACACATCGTGGAGATTCCATTTTTTTCCTTAAGAATAGCATAGGAGGGTCACACATCGTGGAGATTCCATTTTTTTCCCTTAAGACTAGCATAGGAGGGTCACACATCGTGGAGATTCCATTTTTTTCCTTAAGACTAGCATAGGAGGGTCACACATCGTGGAGATTCCATTTTTTTCCTTAAGACTAGCATAGGAGGGTCACACATCGTGGAGATTCCATTTTTTCCTTAAGACTAGCATAGGAGGGTCACACATTGTGGAGATTCCATTTTTTTTCCTTAAGACTAGCATAGGAGGGTCACACATCGTGGAGATTCCATTTTTTTCCTTAAGACTAGCATAGGAGGGTCACACATCGTGGAGATTCCATTTTTTTCCTTAAGACTAGCATAGGAGGGTCACACATCGTGGAGATTCCATTTTTTTTCCTTAAGACTAGCATAGGAGGGTCACACATCGTGGAGATTCCAATTTTTTTCCTTAAGACTAGCATAGGAGGGTCACACATCGTGGAGATTCCATTTTTTTTCCTTAAGACTAGCATAGGAGGGTCACACATCGTGGAGATTCCATTTTTTTCCTTAAGTCTAGCATAGGAGGGTCACACATCGTGGAGATTCCTATTTTTTTCCTTAAGCCTAGCATAGGAGGGTCACACATCGTGGAGATTCCATTTTTTTCCTTAAGTCTAGCATAGGAGGGTCACACATCGTGGAGATTCCAAATTTTTTCCTTAAGACTAGCATAGGAGGGTCACACATCGTGGAGATTCCATTTTTTTCCCTTAAGACTAGCATAGAGATTCACCCATTGTTGTGATTCCGTTTTTTTTTATGACTAGCATAGAGATTCACCCATTGTTGTGATTCCATTTTTTCAAAAGACTAGCATAGAGATTCACCCATTGTTGTGATTCCATTTTTTTTATGACTAGCATAGAGATTCACCCATTGTTGTGATTTCATTTTTTCAAAAGACTAGCATAGAGATTCACCCACTGTGGTGATTCCATTTCTTTTTATGACTAGTATAAAGGTTCACCCATAGTTGTGATTCCATTTTATTTCGTCCAGCATAGTGTCACCCATAGTTGTGACCTCATTTTTCCCTGACTAGCCCAGAGGGTCACCTACTGTATAGTGGTGATTCCATTTTTTATTGTGTAGTACAGTGGTCATATATATCATTACTTGTTTGGATGCATTACAACCGGACAGCCTAAGCTCACCCATTTTCGTGGCGCTGGTTTTCAAGTTAGGCTCCTGTTCAATTACTTGCAAGGCTTGCTATATTTGGTGATAATTCTTTCTCGAAGGGCATTTTTCGCAGCCTGTGTGCATTTTCCCCAGCTCCATCTTCATCCTTCCTTCCACGAGACTCTTGCGTAAGGCTAGAGCGTCTTTCCCCTCCGTGTAATTTCTTGCACGGTCAACACCGTACCTTGTTCTGTTGAGTTTGTTCTTGTTGCTGTCTCCACAAAAAATTAGCAAAATGACTGCTGCTGAGATTAGCGCATTTGTGGATTTGGCAGAACGACAAGGCTATGAGGGAGAAGCATTGCGAAGGTATGTGCGGGAGCTCATGAATGAAGACAAAGCCCGGAGAAGGACAGGGCAAGAAAGGTTGCGGTATGAAAGAGAGAGAGCGCATGAATTAAGAATGCAGGAGATGGACGCCCGATTGGCACAACTCAACCACTTGCCACCTCAACGCAATGTTGCCAAAGTCCAGCAGGACAATCTCAGGAAGGTCCAGTTCATAGAAGGAGTTACCAAAAAACTCCCTACAGTGGAGTTCCAGATAACCACGCCCCAGCTCCATAGGAAGTGCGGACTAGGGGAAATGAGCGACATCGGACATGAGGGCTACGATTTGCGCATGGGTCAAGAGCCCATGACGGTGGCGCGAGTGCCCCTCAGATGCAAGAAGGCTGCCAAGCCGGAGCCTAAAGCATTGAGGACGCGACCTGCAGGGAAAGACAACAGGGTAGGTACCATTAACCTTGGGGAAATACCTTGGCTAAGTGAGGAGGCCCAAGAGTTTTCCTCCTCCAGCAGTGAGTCTGAGCCTCATACGCCAGAAGTTAATTCTGGTGAAGGTGTGCTGCATCCCACCACAGGGTATAGAGCTATTTCCAGCACCATGCCAGAGGTCTCAGAGGGCCAGGCGTCTCCCCCTTCCAGAAATGAGTCTAAGCTTTGTACCCGAGAGAGCTCCCCAGCTAAAGCAATGATGCTTCCCAACAGGCCAGAGGTCTCAGAGGAGGACCGAGGGGCAGCACCCATCATTCCAGAGACCCCCAGGAGCCAAACAGAGCCCATCAGATTTCAGCTGTCGGACAAGACGCTGGAAAACTACGGGAAAGCTGAGAGATACAA
>NC_090732.1:40919364-40998459 GCF_036898095.1 Palaemon carinicauda | reverse complement strand
ACGTGAGGACTTGGCTCCTCTCTTCTTTCCTCTCTTTCCCTCGGCACGAGTACTTCCCCTGCTGGGAGCTCTGCCACGAAAGGGCGGGATAAATCTGGATGCCGGAGTGTCGATCCTGGGTCTAGCAGCAAAGAATGTAGAAGGAGTCCCCTTGCGAGCAGAGGACGCCATCAAGTCATGGGTGTCCTTCTGCACAAGCGAAGAAGCTATGTCCTTAACCAATTATTGCGGAAACAAAAACTTTGATAAGGGAGCAAAGAGCAGTTCTGATCTCTGACAGGGAGTAACTCCTGCCGAAAGAAAAGAGCAAAGGGACTCTCGCTTCTTTAAGACTCCCGACGTAAAAGAGGAGGCGAGCTCATTGGAACCATCGCGGATGGCTTTATCCATACATGACATTATCAGTAAGGAAACATCTCTATCAGCCGATGAGATTTTCCTACTTAAAGCTCCCAATGACCAGTCGAGGAAGTTGAAAACTTCAAAGGCCCTGTATACGCCTTTCAGCAGATGGTCAAGGTCCGAGAGGACCAACTAATCTTCGAGCGTCTCATGGCTAGGCGGCGGGGAGAGTCTACGAGGCTTGAGAAGTCACCCTGGGCAGAGGCAGGGACTCCCAAGCCGAGAACTTCTCCCGTGGCATACCAGACGCTCGATCTAGACGAGAGCTTTGACGGAGGGAAGGCAAAGGCCGTCTTCCCCAAACTCCTCCTGGTATCCAACCAGTCGCCAAAAAGTCGTAAAGCTCTCTTGGAAGAGCGAGAGAGCACTAGCTTAGTAAAGGCTGGCATGTTAGCAGGTAAGCCTAGAGCAAACTCAGACGGTGGCGAACGAGGAGCAACAGTGACAAAGTGATCGGGAAAAAGCTCCTTGAAAATTAACATGACTTTCTTAAAGTCCATTGAAGGAGGAACCGTTCTAGGTTCGTCTACATCCGAAGGATGATCATCATGATGAGGGTCAGCAACGTCCTCATCTGAAGGATCTTCATCCGACAACTGCTGAGTAACAAGCAAAGGGGTTGGCAATGCTTGACACGCAGAGTCCACACGCACTGGTGCATTAGTAGCAGTCCAGGACGCTACGTCATGTAACTGCTTAACAGCCTGACTGTCAACAACAACAGGAGCGGGAGGACGCTCGACGTCAACTCGAGACTGTTTTGACTGCCTAGATTGAGCAGTCAAAACAACTCTAGACTGCGGTGGTTGACGCTCAGCGTCAAAACAAGTCAACTCCGCTGGTTGGCGAACGTCCTGAACGTCAACAAGAGCATTAGGAAGTGGCTGAACGTCCATATGCGGCTGAAAGTCAACACGGGACTGCATCGAGTGAGGCTCTACAAAGCGTGATTGACGTGACTTAGCAACGCCAACGTCAACAGGACGAGCAAAGGCTCGGTTTTGGCGGCTGAAGGCCAGGATCTCGATTAGCTAAGCGGTGAGGATCATCGTGAACCTTTTCGGCAGAATAGTCTTCCATAAGGGAGGCGAGCTTGATCTGCATGTCCTGCAGTACAACCCATTTAGGATCAACGGGAATGGGTGCGGTAAAAGACGGGGGTTAACGTCTGAGACTGCACAACCTTGCCTACACCAAGACTCTCTGAGCCTGTGTAACGTTGCTGCTTAGGCGGCGAGCAGTCTTCCGATGACTGCAAAGGGTCAGAGCTGTCCCAATGGCTACAACCAGGACGCTGGACCTGTCCTGAAGGGACCGACTTTCGCTTAAGGGGCCTAGAAACCTTGCTCCACGGTTTCTTATGCGAAAAGCCTTCGGATGACGAGGAGAAAATGGTCTCTCTCGTCTTATGGTAGGGGCGATCTTGATAAGACACGCCTGTTACCATAGAGGGAACGTCTGTTCGCTGATCAAGGCCTCTCGAACCCATAAGTCGTACGACATTACTTCTCCCCTGGGCTTGGAAGCTTGCAAGAGGGTCTCGGACTAGGCGAACGACAGGCACGAACAGACGAACCCTCGGTCGCAACACTGAAAACACTTTGCGCACTAATCACTTTCCCACGATTTTCCGCTGTGGCACTCTGACACTTTAGCTCTTTAACGTCAGCCATGAGTTGATTACGATCTGTAGCTAACGACTCAACTCTTTCACCCAAGGCATGAATGGCACGTAACATGTCTCGCATCGATGGTTCCTGAGTGCCAGTAGGGGGTTCAGGCACAACCACTACAGGGGAAGGATTAGGTTCAGGGGCATGTGGAGAGGAAAAATCTACTGATCTAGAGGAACTCCTCCTTACCCTATCTCTCTCTAGCTTACGAGAATACTTGTCGTATTCGAGCCAATCGAATTCCGAAAGGCCCATGCATTCCTCACACCGATCTCCTAATTGACAGGTTTTTACCCCGACAATTAGAACACACAGTATGTGGGTCGAGAGAGGCCTTTGGAAGACGCCTATTGCCAATCCCTAGCATTACACTACGAAATCTAGGGGCTTGAGAAGCGTCAGCCATTTTGAATTAGTCAAAGAAAGTCCAAAAAACAATCCAAGTCATCAACAATTAAATCTGTCCAACAAAGAGTTCAAGAGTTTAAGTTGAGGAAAAACACCTGCACTGCGAAAGCTCAAACCAAAATGAAGTACTTCACCAAATATGTTGAGAAAACTCCAGGTTATACAGCGAGTATTAATACGTCTTGTCGTTAAGGCCGACAGAGAAGAATTGAGGCTTGTATGTAAACAAGCCTCAATTCTTCTCTGTCGGCCTTAATGTGCGGGTATCTGGCCGATAGTTGGCGCTGGTGGGCACACCCGCAACCTTCATAGCGATCGCTCGCGAGTTTTTGTGTGTTTTTCTGTCGAGCCGCTGGAGCAGCAGCTATATATATTCACCGGCTAAGTTAAATATTTAAAAAATGTTATTTTCATTAGTAAAATAAATTTTTGAATATACTTACCCGATGATCATATAGCTGTCAGCTCTGCTGCCCGACAGAAAAACCTACGGGCGGAATACGCCAGCGATCGCTATACAGGTGGGGTGTACATCAACAGCGCCATCTGTCAAGTAGGTACTCAAGTACTCGATGTCAACACAGAACCAATTTTCTCCTCGGTCCACTGGGTCTCTATTGGGGAGGACGGGGTGGGTCCTTTAATTTATGATCATCGGGTAAGTATATTCAAAAATTTATTTTACTAATGAAAATAACATTTTTCAATATTAAACTTACCCGATGATCATATAGCTGATTCACACCCAGGGGGGTGGGTAGAGCCAGCAGTACATGTTGACATTATTATGAGCTAAGTATTCCGTATTTCATTTTAGCAGTTATTCAAATAACAAACATAAAATAAATAAGTACCTGGTAAGGAAGTCGACTTGAACAATTACTCTGCCTTTTTAAGTACGTCTTCCTTACTGAGCCTCGCGATCCTCATAGGATGCTGAGCGACTCCTAGGAGCTGAAGTATGAAGGGTTGCAACCCATACTAAAGGTCCTCATTAAAACCTCTAATCTAGGCGCTTCTCAAGAAATGACTTTGGACCACCCGCCAAATCAAGTAGGATGCGAAAGGCTTCTTAGCCTTCCGGACAACCCAAAAACAATAATAAAACATTTCAAGAGAAAGATTAAAAAAGGTTATGGAATTAGGGGAATTGTAGTGGTCGAGCCCTCACCACTACTGCACTCGTTGCTACGAATGGTCCCAGAGGTGTAGCAGTTCTCGTAAAGAGACTGGACATTCTTAAGATAAAAGACTGCGAACACTGATTTGCTTTTCCAATAGGTTGCGTCGAATATACTTTGCAGAGATCTATTTTGTTTAAAGGCCACGGAAGTTGCGACAGCTCTAACTTCGTGTGTCCTTACCTTCAGCAAAGCTTGGTCTTCCTCATTCAGATGGGAATGAGCTTCTCGTATTAACAGTCTGATAAAATAGGATAAAGCATTCTCTGACATAGGCAAAGATGGATTCTTAACTGAACACCATAAAGCTTCAGACGGGCCCTCGTAAAGGTTTTTAAATAGAACTTAAGAGCTCTTACAGGACATAATACTCTTTCTAGTTCATTTCCAACCATACGATAAGTTTGGAATATCGAACGATATTGGTCAAGGCCGAGAAGGCAGCTCGTGTTTGGCTAGAAAACCAAGTGTAGAACATGTAGCCGTTTCGGATGAGAATCGATGTTCTTGCTGAAGGCATGAATCTCACTGACTCTTTTAGCTGTGGTTAAGCATATCAGAGGAAAAGAGTCTTAAAGGTGAGATCTTTCAGGGAGACTGATTGAAGCGGTTCGAACCTGTCTGACATAAGGAATCTTAGTACCACGTCTAAATTCCAACCAGGTGTAACCAAACGACGCTCCTTCGTGGTCTCAAAAGACTTAAGGAGGTCCTGTAGATCTTTATTGTTGGAAAGATCTAAGCCTCTGTGACGGAAGACTGATGCCAACATGCTTCTGTAACCCTTGATAGTGGGAGCTGAAAGAGATCGTTCTTTCCTCAGATATAAGAGAAAGTCAGCTATTTGAGTTACAGAGGTACTGGTCGAGGATACGGATACTGACTTGCACCAGTTCGGAAGATTTCCCACTTCGATTGGTAGATTCTAAGGGTGGATGTTCTCCTTGCTCTAGCAAACGCTCTGGTTGCCTCCTTCGAAAAGCCTCTAGCTCTCGAGAGTCTTTCGATAGTCTGAAGGCAGTCAGACGAAGAGCGTGGAGGCCTTGGTGTACCTTCTTTACGCGTGGCTGACGTATAAGGTCCACCCTTAGGGGAAGTGTTCTGGGAACGTCTACTAGCCATCGAAGTAACTCGGTGCGTCATTCTCTCGCGGGCCAGAGGGAAGCAACTAGCGTCAACCTTGTCCCTTCGTGAGAGGCGAACTTCTGCAGTACCTTGTTGACAATCTTGAACGGAGGGAATGCATATAGATCTAGATGTGACCAATCTAGTAGAAAGGCATCTATATGAACTACTGCTGGGTCCGGGATAGGTGAGCAAACTATTGGGAGCCTCTTGGTCATCGAGGTTGCGAAGAGATCTATGGTTGGCTGGCCCCAGGTGGCCCAAAGTCTCTTGCATACATCCTTGTGGAGGGTCCATTCTGTTGGAATTATTTGTCCCTTCCGACTGAGACAATCTGCTATGACATTCAAGTAGCCTTGGATGAACCTCGTTACTAGTGAAAAGTCTAGACCTTTTGACCAGGTGAGGAGGTCCCTTGCGATCTCGTACCATGTCAGAGAGTAGGTCCCTCCTTGCTTGGAGATGTACGTCAAAGCCGTGTGTTGTCCGAGTTCACCTCCACCACTTTGCCTTGAAGGAGAGACCTGAAGCTTTTCCAGGTCAGACGTACTGCCAGTAGCTTCTTGCAGTTGAAATGCATTGTCCTTTGACTCGAGTTCCATAATCCCGAGCATTCCCTACCGTCTAATGTCGCACCCCAGCCTACGTCCGATGCGTCCGAGAAGAGAACGTGGTTGGGAGTCTGAACAGTCAGGGGAAGACCCTTTCTAAGGTTGATAAAGTCCTTTCACCAAGTCAGACCAGACTTTATCTTTCCGGAAACCGGGATCGAGACCGCTTCTAGCGTCTTGTCCTTTTTCCAGTGAAAAGCTAGATGGTATAGAAGAGGACGGAGGAGTAGTCTTCCTAGTGACACAAAATGAACCACGGATGACAGTGTCCTTACCAGACTCATCCACAGCCTGACAGGGCAGCGCTCCTTCTTCAGCATCTTCTGGATGGATAGCAGGGCTGGGGGTTGATCGTCTTGTTCAGCAACGTCCTCATCAGAGGGTTCCTCATCCGAAACTGATGAGGAAACGGCAACGGAGTGGGCAACGTCTGACTCGCTGAATCCGGTCGCACTGGTGGATGCGTGACGGAGCCGGACGCAATATCATGGTACTGCTGCACAGTCTGTGAACTGTCAACAACCATGGGGACGCGAGGAAGTACAGCGTCAACCCGAAACTGTCTAGACTGTCAGGGTTGTGCAGTCAACACCCTACCGGGTTGCTGAAGTTGACGCACTGCGTCACAACAAGTCACCTCTGCTGGTTGTTGAACGTCTTCCTAGTGACACACTGAACGTCAACAACCACCTCCGAGCGTCGCTTAACGTCAACGTGCGACTGGCAACCCACACTGGGTCGCATCGGTGGAGGAACCACCTCAACTGGCGGACGCGAGTAGGATACCTCAGCGTCAACAGGGCGCACAACCAACCGGTAGGAAGGTTGTTGGCCAGAAGGTTCTTCTCCGTATTAAGTCCTCTATCAAGGACACAAGCTTGGACTGCATGTCTTGTAGCAAAGCCCATTAGGGTCTACGGGAGCAGGTGTGGCAACAGACGGGGTTAGCGACTGAAGCGGAACCATTTACCATCCCTGGAAGCCTTGTTATGTGTGACATAATAGTACAGCAAAACTTCAAAGGCTCGACAAAAGTTGAGAAGCTGAACTGTAAACAACTGGAGCGTCTCCTGGTTATGCGCCTGGCCGAGTCTACCAGAATTGAGAAGTCTACCTGGGCAGAGGCATGAACTCCCAAGCTGAGAACTTCTCTCGTGTCCTATCAGACTCTCGCTCTATAAGCCAGATAAAAAGAAGGGAAATCAAAAGGTTGTATCCCTAAAACTCCTCCTGGTGCAAAAACCAGTCGCTTAGCCGACGTAACGCTCTCTAGGAGAGCGAGAGAGCACTAGCTTAACAACAACGGCTTCGAAGTAGCTAGGCCTAGTGTAAGTTCTGACGTGAGGCGAACGAGGAGCAGCAGTTACAAGATCCGGACGAAGATCCTTAAAAAATGTTATTTTTATTAGTAAAATAAATTTTTGAATATACTTACCCGATAATCATGTAGCTGTCAACTCCGTTGCCCGACAGAATTCTATGGAGGGATACGCCAGCTATCACAATACTAGAAGGGGGTGTACTTACCAGCGCCACCTGTGGCCAGGTACTATAGTACTTCTTGTTGACACCTCCTCAATTTTTCCTCGGTCCACTGGTTCTCTATGGGGAGGAAGGGAGGGTCGATTAAATCATGATTATCGGGTAAGTATATTCAAAAATTTATTTTACTAATAAAAATAACATTTTTCAATATTAAACTTACCCGATAATCATGTAGCTGATTCACACCCAGGGGGGTGGGTGAAAACCAGTGTACAAGATTAAAGGATAGCTAAGTATCCCATATTTCATATAACAGTTATCTCAAATAACAATGAAATAATAAGTACCTGGTAAGGAAGTCGAATTGAACCGTTACTCTGCCTCTTTTTTAAGTTCGTCTTCCTTACTGAGCGCAGCGTTCCTCTTGGAGGCTGAATCAACTCAAAGGTGCTAAAGTATATAGGGCTGCAACCCCTACTAAAGGACCTCTACACAACCTCTAACCCAGGCGCTTCTCAAGAATGAATTGACCACCCGCCAAATCAAAAGGATGCGGAAGGCTTCTTAGCCTACCGTAACAACCATAAAAACAACAATAAAAGCATTCAAGAGAAAGGTTATGGGATTAAGGGAATGTAGTGGCTGAGCCCTCACCTACTACTGCACTCGCTGCTACGAATGGTCCCAGGGTGTAGCAGCTCTCGTAAAGAGACTGGACATCTTTAAGATAAAATGATGCAAACACTGACTTGCTCCTCCAATAGGTTGCATCCATTATGCTCTGCAGAGAACGGTTTTTATTAAAGGCCATCGAAGTAGCTACGGCTCTTACTTCGTGGGTCCTTACCTTCAGCAATGCAAGGTCTTCCTCCTTTAAGTGAGAATGGGCTTCTCTAATCAGAAGCCTTATATAATACGAAACCCCGTTCTTGGACATGGGCCTCGAAGGTTTCTTGATGGCACACCATAAGGCTTCTGACTGTCCTCGAATAGGTTTAGACCTATTAAGATAATACTTGAGAGCTCTGACAGGGCAAAGAACTCTCTCTAGTTCGTTACCTACCATGTTGGAGAGGCTAGGTATTTCAAACGATCTAGGCCAAGGACGTGAAGGAAGTTCGTTCTTTGCTAGGAATCCGAGCTGAAAAGAACATGTTGCAGATTCGGTCGTGAAACCAATGTTCTTGCTGAAGGCATGAACCTCACTGACTCTCTTAGCTGTTGCAAGGCAGACGAGAAAAAGAGTCTTGAGGGTAAGGTCCTTGAAGGAAGCTGACTGGAGAGGTTCGAACCTAGGTGACATAAGGAACCTTAAGACTACGTCTAGGTTCCAGCCTGGAGTGGATAGACGACGCTCTTTAGAAGTCTCAAAAGACTTAAGGATGTCTTGAAGGTCCTTGTTGGAAGAAAGGTCCAAACCTCTGTGGCGGAGAACTGAAGCCAACATACTCCTATACCCTTTAATCGTAGGGGCTGAAAGGGATCTCTCATTCCTAAGATGTAAAAGGAAGTCAGCTATTTGGGTCACAGAGGTATTGGTAGAGGATACTGAATTGGCTCTACACCAGCTCCGGAAGACTTCCCACTTAGATTGGTAGACTCTACGAGTGGAAACCCTTCTTGCTCTGGCAATCGCACTGGCTGCCTCCTTCGAAAAGCCTCTAGCTCTAGCGAATCTTTCGACAGTCTGAAGGCAGTCAGCCGAAGAGCGTGGAGGTTTGGGTGCAACCTGTCTACGTGAGGTTGACGTAGAAGGTCCACTCTTAGAGGTAGAGTCCTGGGGATGTCGACTAGCCATTGAAGTACCTCTGTGAACCATTCTCTTGCAGGCCAAAGGGGAGCAACCAGCGTCAGCCGTGTCCCTTCGTGCGAGATGAATTTCTGCAGAACTTTGTTTATTATCTTGAACGGTGGGAATGCGTAAAGGTCGAGATGGGACCAGTTCAGTAGAAAAGCATCCACATGAACTGCTGCAGGGTCTGGAACTGGGGAACAGTACAGCGGAAGTCTCTTGGTCATGGAGGTGGCAAACAGATCTATGGTAGGTTGACCCCACAAGGTCCAAAGTCTGTTGCACACACTCTTGTGGAGGGTCCATTCCGTGGGAATGACCTGATTCCTTCTGCTTAGGCGATCTGCTGAGACGTTCATGTTGCCCTGAATGAACCTCGTGACCAAAGTGAGGTTTTGACTTCTTGACCAAATGAGGAGGTCCCTTGCGATCTCGTATAGGCTCCTCGAATGGGTCCCTCCTTGCTTGGAGATGTAAGCCAAGGCTGTGGTGTTGTCTGAGTTCACCTCCACCACTTTGCCTAGCAGGAGGGACTTGAAGTTCAGCAGGGCTAAATGAACTGCTAGTAGCTCCTTGCAGTTGATGTGGAGCGTTCCCTGTTCCTCGTTCCACGTTCCCGAGCATTCCCGTCCGTTCAAGGTCGCACCCCAGCCCGAGTCCGATGCATCTGAGAAGAGATGAAGATTGGGGGTCTGAATAGCCAACGATAGGCCCTCCCTGAGAAGGAGATTGTTCTTCCACCACAAGAGAGTGGTCTTCATTTCTTTGGTGACTGGGATAGAGACTGCTTCGAGAGTCAAACCCTTGTCCCAATGAGCTGCAAGATGGAATTGAAGAGGGCGGAGGTGGAGTCTCCCTAGCTCGACGAACAGGGCCAGTGATGAAAGGGTCCCTGTGAGACTCATCCACTGTCTCACCGAGCAACTGCTCCTCTTCAGCATGCTCATGATGCACTCTAGGGCTTGGCTTATCCTGGGGGCCGATGGAAAAGCCCGAAAATCCTGACTCCGAATCTCCATTCCCAGGTACACAATGGATTGGGAGGGAATGAGCTGAGACTTTTCTATGTTGACTAACAGACCCAGTTCTCTGATTAAGTCCAAAGTCCAGTTGAGACTCTCCAGACAGCGACGACTCGTGGAGGCTCTCAACAGCCAGTCGTCTAAGTAGAGGGAGGCTCTGATGTCCGATAAGTGGAGGAATTTTGCTATATTCCTCATCAGAAGCGTGAACACCATAGGAGCTGTGCTTAGGCCAAAACACAGGGCTTGAAATTGGTAGACAACCTTTCCAAAAACGAATCTCAGGAAAGGTTGGGAGTCTGGATGAATAGGAACGTGAAAGTAGGCATCTTTCAAGTCCAACGAGACCATCCAGTCCTCCTGCCTGACCGCTGCTAGGACCGACTTCGTCGTCTCCATCGTGAACGTCTGCTTGGTGACATACGCATTGAGCGCGCTGACGTCCAGCACCGGTCTCCAACCTCCTGTCTTCTTGGCCACCAGAAAGAGACGGTTGTAGAAGCCCGGGGATTGATGGTCCCGGACTATAACCACTGCCTTCTTCTGCACAAGTAGCGACACCTCCTGGTGCAACGCTAGCCTCTTGTCCTCTTCTTTGTAGTTGGGAGATGTGGTCAGAGGGGGTTTGAGGCAGAATGGAATCCTGTAACCCTCCCTCAGCCAACTGACAGACTGGGCGTCTGCACCTCTCTTTTCCCAGGCTTGCCAGAAGCTCTTGAGTCTGGCTCCTACTGCTGTCTGGAGATGCGGAGAGTCAGTTTTTTCCTTTAGAGGCCTTGGAACCTTTCCTAGACTTGCTCCTGGAAGAGTCTGGACGGGAGCTTCCTCGGCTGGGGGCTCTACCACGAAAGGGCGGTATGAACCTCGTAGCAGGAGTATCAGCCACTGGGGTGCGATAAGTCCTGGGGACTGAGGTAGCAACCTTAGTCTTACGAGCCGATGAGGCTACAAGATCATGTGTGTCCTTTTGTATCAGGGCAGCAGACAAGTCCTTAACCAGCTCTTCGGGGAAGAGGAACTTCGAGAGCGGAGCGAAAAGGAGCTGTGACCTTTGACAAGGTGTAATGCTGGAGGAAAGGAAGGTACAAAGCTGTTCCCTTTTCTTAAGAACCCCTGATACAAACATCGACGCAAGCTCGCCAGATCCATCTCTAATGGCCTTATCCATGCAGGACATTAATAGCATGGCAGAATCCTTGTCCGCAGGGGAGGTCTTCTTGCTGAGGGCCCCCAGGCACCAGTCTAGGAAGTTGAACATCTCAAATGCTCTAAAAACACCCTTCAGGAAGTGATCAAGGTCTGAGAAGGTCCAGCAAACCTTAGAGCGCCTCATTGCAGTTCTACGAGGCGAGTCTACCAGACTTGAGAAGTCAGCCTGGGCAGAGGCAGGTACTCCCAAGCCTGGTTCCTCTCCTGTGGCATACCAAACGCCCGCTTTAGAAGTGAGCTTAGTCGGAGGAAACATGAACGAAGTCTTGCCAAGGTGTTGCTTTCTGCAACCACTCCCCTAAGATCCTTAACGCTCTCTTAGAGGACCTTGCTAGGACTAGCTTAGTATAGGAAGACTTAGCTGGCTGCATGCCCAGCGAAAACTCAGATGGTGGAGAGCGGGGAATAGCAGAGACAAAGTGGTCTGGGTATACCTCCCTAAACAGAGCCAAGACCTTACGAAAGTCAATAGAAGGCGGAGAAGGCTTGGAAGCATCCACGTCTGATGAGGGATCCAGGTGTGCCGCCTCATCACCAGAGTGAAGCGAAGAGATCGGAAAGGTATGCTGAACAGCAGAGTCAGAACGAGCTGGAACAACAATATTAGTGGTTTCCTCTTCAAGAATCTGTTGAGGGAACACCTGAGTCTCAGACTGCAAAGGCTGAACAAAAGAAGCAGAAGGTAGGCGCATGGGTGGAGGAGGCTGACTCCTGGCATGAGTGGCTGAACTCAAGGATAGCGCTTGCTGAGTGGATGGCGGAAGCGGAGTAGCAAGTTCCTGTTCCTGCGGTGTGAGCGTAGAGCGATGAGGTAGAGGCTGCGCAGAACGTAGTAAATGTCTCGCAAGCTGAGGCTCCTGAGGCGCAAGGCTAAGGTGTTGTGGTGCTTGCCTTGCGGAGGGTTGAGCTCGCTGCAGCGAGAGCTGAGGAGACTGACTCATGGAAGGGAGAGGTTGTTGTACCTCAACCGAGTGTTGCATCACTGGTGGAGCAGCAAGTGGAAGCGGAGGAAGAGAGGTATAAGCCTCCTGATCCCATTGCTGAGGTTCCCTTAAGGAAGGCGGAGGCTGTACACCACTGGGAACAGTAAACTCAGAACGTGGCTCAACATCGTACGCCTGGCAGGCGGTACTGCGGTCAGGCGGAGCGAGCGCAGGCGGAGCGAGTGCAGGCGGAGGCGGAGGCGCAACCTTCTCAGCCCGACACTCACGCATCAAGACCGAAAGCTGTGCCTGCATGGACTGCAGTAGAGACAACTTGGGGTCGGCAGACACTACGGTCTGCTGAGGTAAAGCCTTAACAGCAGAGATCTGTTGCGGCAGAACCTTACTCCTCTTGGGCGGAGTGCAGTCGACTGATGACTGCGGCGAGTCAGAGCTGAGCCAATGACTGCAGCCCGGTTGAATACTCGCGGACTGGACTCTGCGTTTGAGTGGTCTAGAGACCTGAGTCCAGCGTTTCTTCCCTGACAATAGATCAGCGGACGAGTAAAAGACGGGCTCAATCGTCTGCAGGTGGGAGTGACGGTCTCTGGAAGACACGCCCGCAACCACCGAGGATACTTCTGTGCGCCGATCAAGGCCTGCCGAACCCTTTTGCCCTTCGACATTGCTTCTCCCCTGGGCTTGGGAGCTTGCAAGAGGTCCCGGACTGGGAGGACGACTGGCACGCACAGAAGTATCCTCACGCACCACACTGACACTGACACTAGCACTTGGCACTGCACTGACACTAGCACTCGTCACAGCACTGGCACTAATTCCACCCACTGCACTCTTGACCTTAAGTTCCTTGACTTCGGCCATAAGAGACTTATGATCACTTACCACTGACTCTACTTTATCGCCTAAGGCCTGAATAGCACGCAACACAACAGACATATCAGGCTGAGGGCAAATAGTAGGTTCGGGGGTAGCCACTACAGGGGTAGGAAAAGGTAGGGGATCATGAGGTGAGGAAAAAAGTGAAGAGTGAGAAGAACTCCTCCTAACTCTGCCTCTCTCTAACTTAGTTGAATATTTCAAAAGACGGACAAAATCAAGTTCCGAAAGTCCGGCGCATTCCTCACATCGATTTTCTAACTGACAGGGCCTATCCCTACAGTCAGAACAAGCGGTGTGAGGATCTACCGAGGCCTTCGGAATACGCCTATTACAAGACCTACATCGCCTATGGGTGGGGGCTTGCGAAATGTCAGACATCTTGAATCCAAAGAGTTAGCCAAGTGGGGTTCCAAAATCAAGCAAAAGATCGTTAACCGTTAATCAGGACTATATAAAAGCTATCTAAGCTAATATAAGAAGGTTTCCAGTAAAGCGACAGCCGAAATCAAAGAGAAATACTTCACCAAAAGTCGTGAAAATACTCCAAGAACATAAGCGTATCCCAGAACGTCTTGCCGGAAGCACGACAGAGGAAAAATTGAGGAGGTGTCAACAAGAAGTACTATAGTACCTGGCCACAGGTGGCGCTGGTAAGTACACCCCCTTCTAGTATTGTGATAGCTGGCGTATCCCTCCATAGAATTCTGTCGGGCAACGGAGTTGACAGCTACATGATTATCGGGTAAGTTTAATATTGAAAAATCATCATGATTTAATTAAAGTCCAAAGGAGGCTAAGCAGCTTAAGGCTCCTCTCCAAATGACAGTCCTCAAAGGAATATCAGTAGGAGGGAGAACAGCACTTTCTCATCTACAGGAACCTTGTCCGAGAAAAGCTAGGTTATCTCAGTGAGGGTCTCACTGGTGCATTAGCAGCAGACCAGAAGGCAACGTTATGTAACTGCTTGACAGTCTGTGAACTGTCAAAAACTGAACTGTCAACCACAACAGGTGCGTGAGGACATACAGCACTGGTGCATTAGCAGCAGACCAGAAGGCAACGTTATGTAACTGCTTGACAGTCTGTGAACTGTCAAAAAACTGAACTGTCAACCACAACAGGTGCGTGAGGACATACAGCACTGGTGCATTAGTAGCAGACCAGAAGGCAACGTCATGTAACTGCTTGACAGTCTGTGAGCTGGCAACAACCAAAGCTGTGTGGGGAAGCCTCAACTCCTGACTGACTAGTCTGCTGCGGGCGAGTGGCGGTAACCACAGTGGGTTGCGGAGGCTGACGCACCGTGTCAAAACACGGCAGCCTAACTCCACCCTCCTGTTGTTGTGGTAGCTCACGCACGGCAACGGAGTGCTCCGTGCGTCTGTGGGAGTCAGCATGCGTCTGGCAGGGTCGACTGCGCATGGGTGGAGGAGCTCTCACAGCCGGAGTGTGGGAGCAGGCAGCCTCAGCGTCTGCTGGGCGCACAACCGTGGCAGGTTGTAGGCTAACGGGTGCAGCGTCAACCTTCTCCGCAGCCGGAGTGTGGGAGCAGGCAGCCTCAGCGTGAGCTGGGCGCACAACCGTGGCAGGTTGTAGGCTAACGGGAGCAGTGTCAACCTTCTCCGCACGAAACTCCTGCATAACCGCAGCTAACTGAGTCTGCATAGACTGCAGTAAAGACCACTTAGGGTCTACAAAAGCGGCAACAGACGGAGCTACTGTCCGTTGTGACTGAGGGTCTAAAACAGCGGGTGCGGCAACAGACGGAGTTACTGCCTGTTGCGGTACCGCTTTACCTCTCTTAGGAGGTGTGCAGTCATCGGAAGACTGCAGCGAGTCCGAACTGACCCAGTGGCTACACCTGGGCCGATGGACTTGCGCGGAAGGGACCGACTTGCACTTAATAAGCTGCGAGACCTTGGTCCAAGGTTTCTTACGAGAGACCTTGGTCCAAGGTTTCTTACGAGAAACCTCTTCCGCAGACGAGAAGTAAATGGGCTCTCTCGTCTTTGTGTGGGTGGGGCGATCTTGGGTAGATACGCCCGAAACCACGGAGGGAAAAACGTCTGTTCGTTGATCAAGGCCTGACGAACCCATAAGTCGTTCGACATTACTTCTCCCCTGGGCTTGGGAGCTTGCAAGAGGTCCCGGACTAGGTGAACGACAGGCACGAACAGACGAACCCTCGGACGCAACACTGTAACACTTTGCGCATATCACTTTATCACTTTGATTTTCTGTTTTGCACTTATTTCACTGAAATCGAAACTTTTACTGATTTCTACCTGAAACACGCAATCCTACCCTTCATTAAAAGGTAGTAATTGCAAAAACAGTCGTATAATGCAACAGAAAACATATATAAAGATAAAGAATTCAGTGGCTGGGAAAGAGACTAAACACTAGTTCAAATAAACTACGTTTACAATCTCTCACCGCACATAGCCTGGGAACAAGAATAAAACCCTAGAAACGTTTTACCTTCTTCCCCTACAGCGACTAGGGAGGAGAGTAAAACGAGAACAACGTTACCCGCTTGAACGAAACGTTTTTTCTCCTCTCTCTCCCTCCGTCTCTATCTCTCTCTTTCTCTCTAGATTTCGCACCTGAGAGAAGAGCCCAATTATATATCGTCAAAACATGTTATTTGCTAAAGGAAAAAACTGAAAGGTTTTCCAAATAAAAAGTTCCTTGAATTTAGAATTTAAACCATTTAAGCTAAGAAAGAATGAACGAAACGCTAGAATCGGTTTACTCTTACTGCAAAGTGAAACCGTGATACACTCTCTCTCTATCGTAACGATAGAGCGCATGTTGAACGTCCTGAACGTCAACAACTGCGTAGACTAAAAAACTAAACGTTAGTTCATCTTTGAAAACAGTACGAGACTATCAAAGAAATTCTTTCATAAAACATTAAATTTAAAAAGTTTTAAATTCTTTAAAGGTTAAATACGATATAACGGGCTCAACGTTGATTAACTTCGGTTCCAAGTTAGGACCGCCTATATCAGGAAAGGTCGTATATAAACAAAACATAAAAAATTTATTTTTATATGTTTATAATAAAAGGAAAGTTAATCGAAGAGGCCTAATAAAGGCGGAGAGATATAAAATATATAGATCTATAACGTGTTAAGCAAAATTACTAAAAACCTAAACACACTTCCGTCTAAGGGAAGGGTCGGCCATTTAAAAGTGAAAGAGAGTCCATACTCTCTTTGTCACCATAATTAAATCTATCCAAAACGAGTTCAAGTTTTGAAATGAAGATAAAACCCCTGCATAGCGAAAGCTCAAAACTGGAATAGTGTACTTCACCAAATAGTTGTGAAAACAAATCCAGTTAGTAACAGCGTATTTAGTAGGTCTTGCCAGTGGCACGACAGAGAGAAAATTGGTTCTGTGTTGACATCGAGTACTTGAGTACCTACTTGACAGATGGCGCTGTTGATGTACACCCCCACCTGTATAGCGATCGCTGGCGTATTCCGCCCGTAGGTTTTTCTGTCGGGCAGCAGAGCTGACAGCTATATGATCATCGGGTAAGTTTAATATTGAAAACTTGTAATTCTTTGGTCAAACGAAATATGTATACATGGGTTTTACATAAAAGGAATGGTATAGTTGTACTGGATCAAGTAAAATACTTGAATAAACCGGGTGAAGTAGAATACTTGAATGTGGCGGGTAAAATGACATAGGGGAAAATGGGGAGGGGTTATAAGAGAAGAAGTAATCCTATTAGTGGAGGGGGAGTTTATGCACAGGTGGGAGGAGTTTATGAGCAGAAGGTGGTCGAAAAGTGCTATGTACAAACGAACGAAAGAGAGTGACTACAACCGACTCGTAGAATGTCAACAAATAAAAGAAAAATATACCGTTAGTATAGGATATAGATAATTAGCATATTTTTTCATGGGTTCATTATACATCCAAGAAGGTAATGTATAGAGAAGAGAAAGGCTTGTTTTACTATTATATACCATTTCCCCACCAAATACCCCGAGTTCCCACTGGCGGTCCCCCATTATCAGTGGATATAATATATATATATATATATATATATATATATATATATATATATATATATATATATATATATATTTCTGAAACTATTCATTTGCGACAGGAACGAGTGTCATTTTCGAAGAGAGCACACCTTTTTCTATAGAAAGAAGTAGTTTTTTCCCTAGGTTACATTACCCCGTAATACAGTACAATAATACAGGGGACCCTTAGGTTAGGTGACGTTCTTGTGTCTGTTTGTAAAATATGGTTTTTTAATGCCCCAAAGAACTACAAAGGCTCTGATAACCATACCAGATCTCAAGAAAACAGAGAAAGTTTATTCATGCAGAAACGGCATGTGGAGTTTACTGAAATTTTACTCTACATAGAACACACAAATTATTTAGAATTGGATATTGTTCGTTTATGAAAAATGCATTCAAGAAATTGATTAGGCAAGAAGAGCGTCGATAAGATAAGACTACATGTATCGTGGTATATGAGGGCAGTGTAGTGTTAATATTTTACGACAAAATCGTACAAACCTTTTCTAGTTGTCTTGAAACATCAGTTTTTCTCTCTTGTATCACTGGCTCTATCATTTTCTTAGATTTAGATGTTGCACACAAGCCAACGTTCAATTAAAGACAGTTCTTCGTATAGTTATCTCATAACTTTACCAAGTTTTACGCGTATTATTGGTAATTCAGGTTCTGGGTTGAGGTCTCTGACTTTCTGTTTACATTTGGTTTTGCTTAGATTTTCTTTCGGTGTTCAACGCCCCTCTGACAGTTCTCTCTGAAAACTTCTTACACGTTTGTTCTCGATAGTTGACAACTTGATATCTTCACAGTCACATGTAGGGTGAACTTTCACGTCAATATTTCTTTTAGTTAGAAGTTTATTTTATTTTAATGCTTTAAATAATTAGAGGACTAATTGAAACATTTCTTACGCCTGCTGTGCTTCAAAGGAATCTTTCTCCTATCGTTAACATTAGTAGGATTAGGTAATAATCTAGTGCACATGAATGTAATACGGTACTTTACTTACTTTAAGGACCGTTTCCTGTCCCTATCATACATGGGAACCGTGACCTACGCTGCAAAACCCTGCCGTGTACAATTTTAGGTAATTTTGCCGTATCACACAGCATATCGCGTGTTCATTGTCAAATCCACATTATCGAGTCACTTAAAAAAGAAAACTTGTATACTCTTGGACCGCAAATCTGAAAGCTCTAGAACCTACCGTAGACATACATCCTAGCTCTAATAATTTGAAACCATCTGTAACTATCTTCAAGTATTTACTTGGCTGACAGAAACTACTGTGTACATATTGGAAAATCTTATTCATCATATACACCATTAAACAGAGGGGTTACCTCTAGGAAGTATATGGGGCCCAATCTTATTTTGTATCTATACTACTTGTCTATCGAAAGTACTACAAGGCATGGAGTGAAGTTCAAACTGTTTGCAGACGATATACAATTTTACTTCGCCATAAATTATATATACGTTAACAAGAAATATGTATGAACAACCAGTAAGTACTGCCAATTGAGGCACCCTTGCAGAAACAAATATGGTCATTGTATTGCAGCATAGAATAAAAAAAGGATTACTCTTCCATAACACCATAAACTCTGATGAAAAGAGACTAATCAGAGAGACAATCGAGAATTAGTTGAAGAATCCCTATGGGAAGTGCTGGATTAGCTGCATTGGAGAAATTTGTTGTAAATATGGAATGGTGATAAAAGAAATAAGAAGCTGGGGAAAAAGGGTAATAGAAAAAAGAAATTGAGAAAAAGAATTATGGAGAAGAACGAGAAAATTATTGAAGAAAAGAAGAAATAGATAAAAGAATGAGATTCATATAAGAAAATGGCCCAAAGCCTTATATCAGAGAAATGGATGTGGATAAGGCAATCCTTATAATAAAGGCAAGATTAAATATGCTCCAGCTAAGAACAAATTTCGAGGGTAAATACACAGATAGGTTGCCAAAACTGATGATAGTAAGGTGTTATCCCAACTGGTTTCAAGGTAAAATGGGATAAAAGTAAAGACTAAGAATTTCATTAATAATGTTGTTAATGGTACAACTTAAACAAGCTTAATTACATTAATAATTATAAAATTAGAAGCTTTGCACCTATCTATAATGTAATAGAAAATTAAGGATACAATTAATGTCAAGTTTAGCAGATTCCAGTGTGGTGGGATAGAGGGTAGATCAACAGCAAATCACCTTATCACACTGAATGCTGTTATAGACTAAAATCCTTACTTACGAACCTCAACATACATATAATTTGGGATGCAATAAATTGTTTTGATAATCTTTGCTTGAAAGGTTGAATCAAAGAACTGAGTAAAATGGTACGGAAAGATGATATATGATTAAATGAGAAAGCTAAAGCAATTATCAAGCGTCCTGTTGGATATACAGAAGAAAATGAGATAGAAGGAAATGTAAAACAGGAAACAGTTTTTGGATCAAAGTTATGTTCAATTGTTACGGACAACGTTAATTCTATAAGTGAGAAGACGATAGCCCTGATTAGAAACATTAGAATAGAAGCCCTAATTTATGTAGATGACATAAAATTTTCTAGCAACAATAGATACAATGTAGAAAGAGCTATAAACAACTGCCACAGTTTGGAAGACCTAAAGAAATTTACTTTTAGCACCAATCTACAGAAGTCTGTGGTGTTAGTACTTACACCCACACAAAAAGAGGTTAAAAGGGTGAACAAAGTTGTTAGAAATGGAAGGATAGAAACAGTTAAGGAATATAAATACTTAGGAGGATGGTACTCACAAAAAGGAACCCATAGTCTCAGCATAAGTAAAATATAAGCAAAAATAGAATACATGGTACAAGAAGTTGGGAAGTATGGAGACAGTAACAGAGTAGGAGATTTGTCATTGCTAGTGAGAATAATGATATATGAGACAGTAGTATTACCTACAACGTTTGCAAATATTGAGACGTGGGGTGTGATAAAAGAAAAAGAAATTAAAGAACTAGAGTATACTGTACAGTACTAAATTATGAAAGGAATGTTTGAACAGGTTGGTACCACACCTTACGGTGGGCTAATAGCAAAAACAAGAATATGGCCAGTTGAAAATAGCATAGAGTATAAAAAGGTGATGCTTTTTCATAACATCAGATGACAAACGACTAGTTAAGAAGGTAGTGCAAGGCCAAGTAAGGGAACTATATGGGGAATGTTGGGGGGAAAAGGTATTATAGAAATATACAATAAATATACTAAAATTAAAGAAGTAAAAAAGTATAAAAAACAACAACTCATAAACGAAATAAAAAGTAAAGTGGCAAATTGAATTTGAAGAAGAAATAGAAGAAAAGAAAGCAGAGATGACCAAACTGTGGTTAGTGAATAGCAATGGAAAAAAGAGATTACATAGGAGAACTTAACACTGTGGGGGCAGTAATAGTTATGAAAACAATGCTGAACTTCATAAAATTAAACGAATATGATAGACATGGGAATGATAATGATAGCTTTGTGTGTTGTGTAGGGAGTCAGAGGATACTACAGAGTATATGTTTTGCTGTAATGAATTGAGTAAAATTAGAAGTGATGACTCAGAATTGGGAAATTTAGAAACACCAACTAAAGTTGTTGCCCAGTATATTAAACAGGCCCTTGAAGTTAAAAGTAAAAGTGTGTAAGCTGTGTTGTCTGTGTAGGAGGTAACTAATGATAATGAATTTTCTGCAGATTGCAGTGCTTTGCACCCACTACACTTCTTCTAGTAGTGTGCCCACAATCACGGTGTTGTGGAGAAAGCAACGAGGAAATTGGAACTTATTTTGCGGAGTGAGCATTTAGGAATGGAAACAGAAAACCAGGAAGGAAAAAGTTGATCGAAAAAAAAAACATCAGTAACTGTACAGCCATCAGAAGAAAGGATGGAGAAATAATAGAGGAAGTTGAAGAAATAAAGAAAGAATATGAGCAATTCTAAAGAGATTTATTTAAGCCAGAAAACCCCTAGAGTGAAGAGTTGACCTGGCCAGAGGAAATCAACGACTTGTTTGATGAATGGGTGTAAGAAAGCGACTTTGTGAGGTCCAGCAAAGAAGAAAAAATAAATTATCAAGTAGAAGCCATTGATAAAAAGCCTGAAAGAAGACTACACAATGGACAGGTAAAATTTTAACAATGTTATGACAAAAAGGATGGGAAAAGAAATAACAAAAGTATGACGTTGATCCTAACAGAAATAGACGTAAATGTATATAACCCAATACAGTGGGAAGAGACGAGGATACTCTCAATGCACAAGAAAAGAAATGAAATAAGATTATAAGATAAAAGAGGAATATTTATCACAAGCATAGATAGAAAGATATTTGAGAAAATGAGGATGGAAAATTAAAGAACAGATTTAAGGGAAAAGTGAGTAGGTTCTAGTGTGAAGGCACTGAAGGAAGGTCAACAGCCGATCATTGGCTAACACTGAATGCAGTAATCGACTATAATGCCTATTTGGGAGGATCAACGTATGTATGGTTCCGTGATGCATATAAGTGCTTCGATAAGCTAGACCTGAAGGATTGCATGAAAGAAATAGGAAAATGATAGGATGGAAGGAAGCATTGATAGTTAATAGCATGAATGAGAAATGTAGATCAATCATCAACTGTCCAGCAGGTACAACAGAAAAACACAGAGATTGAAGGAAAAGTAAGGCAATGAACGGTGCTACTATAGCGTGAGGTCTACCGCCATATGTCGCCTACCCAGGCGGAGGGTGAGGTCTACCACGCGACAAGCTTGGACCTTCCGCAACCTAAATGCCATGGGGTACCAGCATTCTACAGTGAACCACCAGCAATATTATGGGGATCCAGCGACAGGAGCACACACACAGGCAATTGAGCGATCGTGGTTGGACGCTAAAACGATGATTCTGAAGAGATTAATGCGAGGTGTTGGTCGTCAGCTGTTCCAGTCTCATCTTTATTTTTGCTGGAAGGTGATGAGAAAAAATTCCAATGATCTAGTTGTCTTTCTTAGAAGATGTACGAAGTGTGTACCGCTAGGATAAATGTATGGAAATATATGATAACATGTTTATTTTTACCTTTATTCCTTTTATAATGTAATTAGAAATCCAATTATCTATTTAAGTCATTTCTAAGATATGTTTAAATGAAGTGTTTATTGCTTAAACAAATGTATGAAATGTGTTTTATCTATGAGGGACGAATAATTTAGCAGTAGACCGATAACATGTTTATTTTTACCTTTATTCTTTTTTTTTTAATGTAATTAGAAATCCAATTATCTATTAAACTCATTTCTAAGATATGTTTAAATGAAGTGTTTATTGCTTAAACAAATGTATGAAATGTGTTTTATCTATGAGGGACGAATAATTTAGCAGTAGACCGATAACATGTTTATTTTTACCTTTATTCTTTTTTTTAATGTAATTAGAAATCCAATTATCTATTAAACTCATTTCTAAGATATGTTTAAATTAAGTGTTTATTGTTTTGTATCGCTAGAATAAATATGGAAATATATGATAACATGTTTATTTTTACCTTTATTATTTTTTTTTCATTGTAATTAAAATTCCAATTATCATTTTAAGACATTTCTAAAACATGTTTAATTGCTTAAACAAATGTATGAAATGTGTCTTATCTATGAGGGACGAATAATTCAGCGGTAGACCTCACGCTACAGTGCTAACGGGAGGTAGACCTCACGCTATAGTGTGGTAGACCTCACGCTATAGTAGCACCCAATGAACTATATATGGACCCAAGCTATGCAGTATTGTGACTGACAAAGTGAATAGCATTAGTAGGAAAATATTTCGTTGATAAGGAATATTGAAATGGAATCATTGGTATTTGTAGACGATATTATGTTTCCCACAAGAAGGAAAGAAGGAATAGAATGTGCCATAAGTAATTGTAATAGCTCAGAGATCTTAAAGTTCACAATCACCACCCACACCCAAAAATCGGGTGTATTAATAATTAACAAAAGAAAGAATGAGAAAGAGGAGGAGATTGAAACAAAAGTGAAGAACGGAAAAGTAAGTTTAGTTAAGGAATATAAGTATCTGGGTACACAGAGAAGGGAAACAGAATTGAGTATCAGTAAAAAAAAAAAAAAAAGCCAGTCACATATGACCCAAGAAATACGAAAATATATAGATACGAGAAAAGTAGAAAAGATGGCATTGGAAGTGATAAAGAAAATATATGGAATAGCAGTAGTATCAACAATATTTGCTAATGTGGAGACCTGGAATGAAATAGATACAATATATAAAAGATCTGGAAAACCTTCAATATAAGATAATAAAAAATATGTATGAACAACCTGCAAGTACTCCATATTGGAGCATCCTTGCAGAAACAGGAATATGGTCAGTGTCTTGCAGAATAGAATATAAAAAAATAATGCTTTTCCACAACATCATAAACTCTGAAGAAAAGACTAGTAAGAGAGATAACTGAGGATCAGGTGAAGAACCCTTGTGGAGAGTGCTGGAGTAAAAGCATTGAAAAAAATATTTTTTTTTATATAATTATGGAATGAAAATCTAATGAATAAATTGGGGAAAAGGACCCTGAAAAATGAAATCAAGAAAAGAATCATAGAAAAGATAGAGGAAACTATTGAAGAAAATAAGAAAGGGGTAAAAGATTAAATTTCATAAAATGAAATGGCCCCCAGCCTTATATTAAAAAAAAAATGGATCTGGATAAGGCAACCCTTGTTATAAAGGCAAGATTAAACATGCTCAATCTAAAAGCAAATTTCAGGGGAAGATACACAGATGATGTGTGTGACCTATGCAAAGATGAAGAAGATAATACATAATATTTATTTTCATGCCCAAAATTAGGACAGTTAATCAAACAAGATATAAGCGTAGGTATGTTCCAAAATCCGAGCAGGGATCTGTTTGCATACATAAGTAGGCCAATACGTATGAAAGAACAGTTTAAAAGGTCCAAACTGATCATAATAGATTGCCAAAACTGATGAAAGCAATGTATTACCCTAGCTGATTTCAAGTTAGAACGACATAAAAGTAAAGATTAGGAACTTAATTATTAACTTAGTTATATTACAGGCAAATTAAGCATCTTCTTCTTCTTTGTCTACATTTTTTCCCACTTCTATGTGGGGTCGATGTTTCTGGTCAACTTTCTCCATCTACCTCTATCCCACACTTCATCACCGGTTAATCCCTTTGATCGAAGGTCATCCTTGATACAGTCCATCCCCTTCGCTTTGGTCTCCCTCTCCTTCTCGTTCCCTGTACCTCCATTTCCATCACTCTCCTCCCAATATACTGTTCATCTCTTCTCACGACATGACCATACCACCTTAGTCTACTTTCTTGGATCTTATCTGATAGTTTTCTAACTCCTATGGTACCCCTAATCACCTCATTCCATATCTTATCTCTTCCTGTCCCCCCACACATCCATCTCAACATTCTCATCTCTGCCACATCCATCTTCTTCTCTTCTGGCTTCTTTTTTGCCCACGTCTCCGCTCCATACACCATTGCCGGTCTCACAACTGTCCTGTGTACTTTACCTTTCAACTAAATCCCTATTTTCCTGTCGCATAGTACTCCACGCACTTTTTTCCAATTCTTCCATCCTGCTTGTATTCTGTGGTTTATTTCTGCCCCCAGATTACCATCCTATGCAAATGTTGATCCTAAATACTTGAAATTTTCAACTCTTTTCCATCTCTCTCCTTGTATACTAACTTCCCCATTCTCAAAATTTTTTAATTTCAAATACTCTGTCTTTCTCCTGCTGATCTTCAATCCTCTATTTTCCATTTCTCTTCTTCACTCCTCCAGTTTCTCTTCTACTACCTCTCGCCTAGTGCTACACAGTATAATATTATCAGAAAAAAGCATACACCAAGGAGACTGATCTCTAATACCTTGTGTTACTACATCCATGACCAGATCAAATAGGTAAGGGCTCAATGCAGACCCCTGATGTAGTCCCACATTTACTGGGAAACTTTTTGTTAGGCCTATACTGCTCTTAACATTTCCTTCTGCCCTCTCATACATATCTTGCGTAATTCTTACGTATTTCTCAGAGACTCCCCTTTTTCTCATACATCTCCACAGCTCCTGACGTGGTACTCAATCATATGCCTTCTCCATGTCAATAAAGACCATATGTAATCCTTTCTGTTTCTCCCGATGTTTTTCTATCGTCTGCCTCAAAGCAAATATTGCTTCTACAGTCCCTCTTCCAGGCATGAATCCAAATTGTTCCTCACCAATTGTTGTTTCATCTCTGAGTCTCTTCTCAATGATCTTCTCCCATATTTTCATAGTATGCCTCTGTAGTTGACACATTCCTGGATGTCTCCCTTCCCCTTATAGATGGGAATGATTAGGCTTCTTCTCCATTCCTCTGGCATATTTTCCTGATTGAAGATCTTCTGCGTCAGGTCCCACAAGATATATATGACTTCCTCTCCATGACTCTTCCATACCTCTACTGGTATATTATCCGGTCCTGCAGTTTTACTATTTTTCATCTTCTTTACTGCTTGTTCTACTTTTCTTCTAGTCACTCCTATGGTAACTGTCTCGTTTGGAGTCCATCTTCAAATACTGTTCTTGGGTTCTCATCATTCAATAGTCCTTCAAAATAAGTTTCCCACCTTCTTTGAATTTCATTCTCTTCTTCTAGAACTATACCATTGCTATCTTTTATTTGCCTTATCTGTGTCAGGTCTTTAGATGCAGCATCTCGGGCCTTAGCAATTCGTAATATTTTCTTCTCTCCTTCTGGTGTTTCCATCTCTTTATAGACTTCATTTAATGTCTCTGCCTTTGCCTTTGCTACTGCTCTTCTTGCTTCTTTCTTTGCTTGTTTATAGTTTTCCTTATCCTGCTCTTGTCCTGATAGATATGCCTTCCTCTTGGCTTCTTTCTTGGTTTTTACCCGTTCTTGCATCTCATCATTCCACCACCACGATTCTTTATCATTTGGGGGTCTTCTTCCTGATGACTTTCCAAGTACTTCCTCACTTTACTATTCTCGGTCCACCATTCTTGTACATCCTCATGTCACCTTACTGCTTCCAGCACAATTTCCTTAAACAAGACTCTCAGCTCCTCCTCTTTCAACTTCCACCACTTAATCTTTGGGTCCATTCTCATCTTTTTACTTCTCCTACAATTCCTTAGTCTGCAATCAATTACCGCTAATCTGTGTTGCGCTGCTACACTCTCTCCATTTATCACCTTACAATTTCCAACTTCCGTCAGATGGTCTCTCTTACACAGCAGCAAATCTATCTGGCTCTCCCTGCCACCGATACTATAAGTAATCAGTCTGTTAATCTTTTTCTCAAAGAAGGTGTCGATCATTGCTAGGTCAAAAGCCAATGCAAAATCAATCACTCTTTCTCCCCCTTCATTTCTCTCACCCACACCCCAACCTCCATGCACTCTCTCTATCCCTTCCCTACTAATTCCCAAGTGACCGTTCAGATCTCCTCCTATAATTACCATTTCCCTTGCAGGAATTATTCCAAGCTCCTGGTCCATCTTCTCCCAGAATGTATCCTTCTCCTCCTCTGTATATCCAGTTTGCAGGGCATAGGCACACACCACATTGACTATTGTTGCTCCCAGTCCTAGCTTTAAACTCATAATTCTGTCATTTTTTCTATTCACCCCAATCAAATTTTCCTTCAACTCTTTCGATAATATAATTCCTACTCCATTTCTTCCTTCCATATTTGTTCCACTGTAATATAATTTACAACCTTCGTCTACTTCTCTTGCATTATTTCCCTTCCACCTGGTCTCCTGCACACACAGCACTCCAATCTTCCTTCTCTCCATGAGGTCAACGAACTCTCGCCCTTTTCCAGTCATTGTCCCCACATTCAGAGTTGCTACTCTCATCCTCTCCTCAGATATTTTCTTCTGAGCTTGCCTCTTTAACCCAGCCCGCCTATGACTGGGTAGCCCCTGCCGATTTTTCGGAGGAATCAGGCAAGGTCCCAACGCGTCGCTTATGGGGACCGCCCTAGCATTAATTTCATTCTGATTATACTCAATGACCATAGTTGTTTTGGCTAATTTTTCATGGCTGGATGCCTTCCCTGCCGCCAACCCTCCCCATTTACCCAGGCTTGGGACCGGCACCAAGTTGAGGCTGGCTTGCCCCCCTTCAGTGGCTGGGTTACTGGCAAATTAAGCATGATTATAACAATAAGTATAGGATTAGAAGCTTTACACCTATCTATAATGCGATAGATCATGCAAACTTATTTTGCGGAGTGAGCAATTAGCAATGAATGTACGGACGATGGCTATTTTGGTTCTGAGCAGGTTGCTTCTTGCAATTCGGTAGAAACAAAACAATTTTTATGGGAAAATGGGATACTAGGAGAAGCCGCAACAGGAAAGGATCATTAGAAATCCCTGTCTCAGAAATGTACAGTCATTTGAAAAAGTTAACTGCAGTATTGCATCATGGCCTGATCATCGGTGAAAAATTACGTACAATCAGTAGTCGAAGATGAGGAAATGAAAAGGGTCAAGGAGAACTACCTGAACTATAATAGAAAGACTAGAAAATTCCTTAGGTGAACTAGCAGAACGAAAACAATCGGTCTATAATCGAGGAATTGAAGGTTCACAACAAAGAATTATTAACAAAAGGCAAAGCTGAGGAATCATTAAATGAAAGATCCACCAGCGTAGAATTAACAAAGTAATGGAAAACAATGAAAGAAGAAAAAGAGGATGGACAGAACAAGACTTGTCCAGAAGTAGTGAAAGAAAAGACCACCCCCAACAAAAAAATATGCATGTGTTTTAGAAATGGTTATTATTATGATTATAGTTATGATTATTATTATTATAATAATTATTATTATTAGCTAAGCCACAACCCTATTTCTCACAGCAGGGTTCCAACAAGGAAAAATAGCCCGATGAGGAAAGGAAATAAATATACTACAAGAGAAGCAATGAACATGTAAAATAGAATATTTTAAGAATATACCAGTCAAGGAGATTCCTTCACAAACGCAGCCAGGGTGATAAATTTAGCCTCCAGAGTGTCAAGGAAACAAAGAGTGCAAATTCTACAAAAAGGGCAAGTACAGGTGTGGAAATGAATGCAAATATGAACATTGCTAGAAAGATTGATGGTACTGCACAGAAGTGACAATATAAAATCTGGATAAAATGTGTGTAAAGATTGTGTTAATGAAAATCTGTAGAATAAGAAAAACCTACGAGTTCAGCCATAATAACTTAAGAATCAAGAAAACTATGTCAGGATATGGAGGAAACAAGGAGCAGTGTAGATGTAGTAGGAAGGAAAAAGTCAGGAATCAAGAATACACACATCCAGGTGAATAGATAATGGGAAACCACATTAATTTATTAAGTATCAAAATGGAGGAAATAGGAAAAATAATTCAAGAAATAAGAAAAAAATCTTACCGTCTTAGTCAAAGCAACCTGACGTCATCAGAAAGAGCAATGGCAAACTTCAACGCAGCCCAAGGAAGAGGAAAGAAGAAACAAAAAGAAGTGGATAGGGAAAAAGAATGCAAAATTCTATAAAGCATTTAAGATATATTATATTAATATAAGCAATATGAAATCAAAATTGGGAACCAGTTGTAATCTACAGCAATAAGACCCGCTCGAAGAATGGAGAAAATTTGAATGTAGATGGTTGTAGAGTAAAAAAGGAATTAGAAAACGTAACAACGGTGATAAAAAGTGAAAATCATATCCATGAGTCTCAGTGGGTTAAAATTGATAATGGGAAAGCAAAAGTTCGAATAAGGGTATTTCATGCTTAAAAGAAAATAAAGCAAAACCATATTATTAGGAATATATGTATAATTCAATAAAAGAGAAATTACTGATTGCAAACAGCTGATAAGAAAAAATTATCGTAATGGGAGACTTCAATTGTAAAGTATGAAATATCATGAAAAGAACAATTAGGAAGATATTTCAAAATATGGTAGAATATTAACTGACAGGGAAAAAGAGTTTGACATGAGAGTTACTTGGACCTCGTATACACTGACTCCCCTGGCGTTATAACTAGTAAGGTTGGTTCTCCAGTCGGGACATCTGATCATGCCTTGATTTCATTAGTAGTGAAGACTGAGCAGCCTGTCCCTGATATATCATACTCTTGTAAAATTTATATGAAATCCCAAGCAGACTGGAATGGGATTTTGCATGATCTTTCGTGCTTGAATTGGTCACAATTATATAGTAGTGTAGATCCTGTTGTCCCTTTGAATGAGAATATAGTCAACATAATTGATAGGCGTATCCCTTCTCCTATGCTAAGGTACCGAGTGAAGGACAAACCGTGGTTCAATGATGATTGTAGACGTGGTTATTTGGAGAAGCAGGAGGCCTATTACCTTTGGAAGGGTAACAGATCAGATTTGACCTGGAACAACTATACTCAGCTTCGAGCTTTTGCTCAGAGAGTTTATGCCTCAACTGAAAAGGAGTACAATTTAACCATAAAAGAAACCCTTTCTGGTACAACCCAGGAACATAAATGGTGGTCTACCCTTAAATCTGCACTCTTTGGTGTAGATGCAACAGTTCCTCCTTTGCTTAAACCAGATGGCTCAGTCACTCACTGTCCAAAGGAAAAGGCAACCCTTTTGGCTGATGTTTTTGACAGTAAACAGAGTAATGAAAAACTTGAACTTCCTCATTCCCGTTTCCCTGAGGCTAAACTAACTAGTTTAGCTTTTCGATCTCGTGAGATTAAAGCTCTGTTGATGGACCTTGATGCTTATGGAGGTGTAGACCCAAATGGTATTTTTCCTTTGTTTTTTTATAAAGACAGCAGATTTCTTAGCTCCAAAGTTATCTGTTATTTTGCGCAAGTTAGCAAGAAGAGAAGCTTTTAGCACTTGTTGGAGAATTGGTAATGTTACTCCTCTATGTAAATGTGTTTGTGGTAGCTCAAGTCCCACTGATTACCGTCCAATTTCCATAACTCCTATATTATCTAAAGTTTTTGAACGTCTTCTGGCAAAACGTCTTAATAGGTTTGCTGAAGGTAATCATCTATTCCCTAGTTTGCAATTTGGTTTTCGTAAAGGACTTGGAGCATGTGATGCCCTTCTTACAATCTCCAATGCTGTACAGAAATCCCTTGATTGTGGTCAGGAAGTTCGTATGATTGGCCTTGATTTTAGTGCTGCCTTTGACCGTGTTAATCATGAAGCACTTGTTTTCAAACTGAAACAGTTGGGAGTGGGTGGGTCGTTTCTTAGCATTATTATTGATTTTTTAAGTAATAGTTTTAAAAGAGTTGTTGTTGATGGGCACCATAGTGAGTCTAGGAATGTGATATCCGGTGTTCCACAGGGTAGTGTTCTTGGCCCATTACTTTTCATACTAAATACACATGACATGTGGTTGGCCTAGAAAATATGCTTGTTGCATATGCAGATGATGCTACTCTCTTTGCATCAATTCCATCCCCTGAATGTAGATCTGGGGTTGCTGAATCCCTTAATAGAGATTTAGCTAAAATTAGTGCCTGGTGCAAATTATGGGGTATGAAGTTGAATCCAAACAAAACTCAGAGTATGATTGTAAGTAGGTCAAGGACGGTGGCTCCTCAACATCCGGACCTCAGTATTGATAATGTTTCTTTAAATTTGTATGACTCTTTTAAAATTTTAGGTGTGATTCTCGACAGCAAATTTACTTTTGAGAAACACATTAGGTCTGTGTCTTCTTGAATTGTACAAAAAATTGGCTTATTGAGAAAGTCTTTTAAGATTTTCGGCGATCAATCTATTCTGAAGAATTGTTTTAATTCTTTCATTCTACCTTGTTTTGAGTATTGTTCTCCTGTCTGGTGTTCAGCTGCTGATGCTCATCTTAATTTGTTGGATAGAAGCTTACGGTCTATTAGATTTCTTATTCCTGATCTAGATATTAATCTTTGGCACTGTCATTCAATTAGTTCATTATGCATGTTGCATAAGATTTTTCATAACTCTGACCATCCTTTACATTCAGATCTCCCTGGACAATTCTATCCTGTTCGTAATACTAGGCAGACAGTTAATTCTAATAGCCAGGCCTTCTCCATCATGAGGCTCAATACTACACAGTATTCTAGAAGTTTTATTCCAGCTGCTACCAAGTTGTGGAATGATCTTCCTAATCGGGTAGTTGAATCAGTAGAACTTCAAAAGTTCAAAGTTGGAGCAAATGCTTTTATGTTGACCAGGCTGACATGAGTCTTTTTATTGTTTATATATGACATATCTGTTTTGGACGTTGTTAATAGTTTATATAGGACATATCTGTTTTGACGCTGTTACTGTTTTTAGAATGATATATTAATTCATTCTCGTCATTTATTTATTTCCTTATTTCCTTTCCTCACTGGGCTTATTTTTCCCTGTTGGAGCCCTTGGGCTTATAGCATCTTGCTTTTCCAACTAGGGTTGTAGCTTGGCTGGTAATAATAATAATAATAATAATAATAATAATAATAATAATAATACCAATAGTAACTGGAGATGTAGAGGAACCTGGACTAGAGTTGAAGAACATAACAAGTGTGATCGATTATGATCTAATCATGGAAGAAGATGAGGAAGGCGTTTATAGCACGATAATAAAGGAAGATAAGGTGATAACCCCATATAGGATATCAAAAGAAATAGTTTATTCACATGACTGTATGATCCTCCGTGAGATGAATGTGTGATGTTAAACTGGAAAGAACATTATATATATATATATATATATATATATATATATATATATATATATATATATATATATAAATATATATATATATATATATATATATATATATATATATATATATAAATATATATATATATATATATATATATATACATATATAAATACATATACAGTATAAATATATATATATATATATATATATATATATATATATATATATATATATATATATATATATATAGTGAGTGTGTGTGTGTGTGAACCCTGGAAGAATGGGGGATGTTGATTATCTGAATAAAATAGGGAAACAAAATGGAATTAGAAAACAAAAGAGGAATATTTATTGCAAGCACAATTAGCAAGATATCTGAGAAAATGAGGATAAAAAAATAAAAAATAAACCAATTCAAGGAAGAGAAGAGTAAGCTTTAATGTGGAGGCATTAAAGGATTATCATCTGCTAACTCTGAATGCAGCAATCGACTATAAAACGTATATGGGGAGATCTACGTAGGCCTCCATATGATTTTGTGATGCATATAAGTGCTTCAATAAGCTGGATCTGAACATTTACATTGAGGAGATGATGGGAAAAATGATATGATGAAAGGAAGCTCTGATAGTGAAGAAAATTAATGAAAAAGGTATAAGAGTCGTTAACTGTCCTGCAGGAATGACAAAACACATCAAGATTGAAGAAAAAATAGGACAAGTTACTATATTTGGACCAAAGCTAAGACATATAATGACTGACAAAGTGAATAGCATCAGTAGAAAAAAAAATATAACGTTGATAAGGAATGATGAAATTGAATCCTTGATATTTGCAGATGATATTATGCTTCCCAAAGGGAAGAAAGAATAGAATGTGCTGTAAGTAATTGTCATAGTTTGGCGATTTTAAAGAAGTTCACAATCGGTACCAAAGAAATCTGGTGCCCTAATGATTAACAAAAGAAAGAAGAAGAAATTAAAACAGTGAAGAATGAGCTAGTGAGTATAGTAAAGGGATATGCAATAAGTATCTGGGAGAATGGTACACCGAGAAAGGAAACAAAGAATGGAGTATCAATAAGAAAGACAAAAGGTTGCATATATGACAAATGAAATGAAAAAATATGGAAACATGAGAAAAGTAGGAAAAATTGGTTTGGAAGTGAAAAAGAAAATATATGAAACAGTAGCTTTACCAACAATATTTACTAACAAAGAGTCCTGGAGTGAAATAAGAAGTAAAGATATGAAAGATCTGGAAAAAGCTTCACTAAGGAATAATAAGAAATATGTACGAACAACCATCATATTGGAACATCTTAGCAGAAACATAAATATGATCAATGCCTTGCAGAATAGACTATACATAATAATGCTGTTCCACAACATCACAAACTTTGATGAAAAGAGACTAAACAGGAAGATAACTGAAGATCAAATGCAGATCCCCTTTGAAAAGTAGCAGCAATGAAGAAATTTCTTGTAATTGTAAAATAAGAATAGGAGGAAAAGGAAATTGGGGAAAGGGGTCCTGAAAAAAATAAGAAAAGAATTATGGAAAATATAAAGGAAGCAATTGAAGAAAAGAAGGGATGAATAAATGAGATTCATAAAAGGTAGTACTATGAATTTAGATTTGTTTATGTATTGATGATAATCCTTTCATGTTTGTTAGAATTCTAGTATAGATGTTATGCATCACACACATACATACATACATACATTTATACACATACACACACACCTATATATATACATATATATATATATATATATATATATATATATATATATATATATATATATATATATCATAAGATGATGGCTCCCTGGTCTGGGCACCAAAAATATATTACACTAAGGATCGTGTCTGGGAACCAAACATATAATGTTATATATATATATATATATATATATATATATATATATATATATATATATATATATAAATATATACACATATATATATATATATATATATATATATATATATATATATATATATATATTGACTGGCAAGCTATGCAACCTCTCGAAATCCAACCACACCTGCTTACTTTTACAATAAATTTGTTACACTTATATAATTATATAACTCCCAAACAGCAATATATAAAACACTGAATATCCAAAGGCCTCTTAAGTACACTCAAAACAAAACTAGGTAATTATTATTATGAATATTCAAAAACTCTAACTTCGGTACATAACAGGATACAAGCGAATATACACTCTTTACAAAAATAAATATATTCTATATGAATTGAAACACTTTGAATGAATTTAAATAAAGCAAATAAATCACTCAAAATATTATGTCTGAACAAAACTTAGATTAAGACAAAAATGTTACGATCTGAAAATTATATAATTACTTAACTTTAAATATCAAATCTGAATAAACCTTAGACTAAGACAAAAGAAATACTTATGAAAATTATACAACCACTTGTTTCAAATGAAATTAAACCTGAATACAATATTCAAGTTTGACACTTAATGAAAATAGATAACCAGATAACAATACAAGAACCTATCACCTTTCTGCAGGGCCGTTTACAAAAAATATAAGAGAATTTTTACAAGTACTCATTATGATTACAAAAAATCATCACTCCAAAACTTCGATATTTCACTGAACACTTTTAAAACAGTACACTGAGCTGCGTGCGAGAGTGAGAGAGAGGGCCAGATAGCGATGACTTAAGGCTGGGATTCTCTATCTCATCTATGCAACCCTGGGGTCACCTATATATATATATATATATATATATATATATATATATATATATATATATATATATATATATATATATATATATATATATATGAAACTTAGCTACTTCCAGAAACTTCCAGGAGAGCGAGTTCTGGAAGCATGGCAGCTGGGCTAAGGCTTCAGAGTTACCAAGTATTGCTCTCTCAAACACGCATCCACGCAACACGAGACGAACTCTTTCTGTCAGCTAGCTCCGCCCACCCTTTGCCCCCCCCCCCCCCAAAAAAAAGGTAAGAGCTAACACCAGGGCCCGATCGAACCTTCCAAAGCACATGGCATATTGCGTATTCTCTCACAAACATGATGCAATACCTCATAAAAATATAAAAGAACATTACATAAGCCCTTGTCCCTATCCTGTATGATTGCATAACACTCTCAAACAGTTACATAAGACTTCGCAACAAAAATACATGAAATAAAAAAGTTAATTCTTAAAAATAACGCAGATTTACATATACTGACTTGAATGAAAAATACAATGAAATTAACGACAAAAGTCTTATGTAATTTACATAATAAACTTAACTCTACACGAAAGGAGCTCATCTTAAGAGCTGGCTAACCTCTCTTCAATGTACATATGAAAACATAAATAAAATCCTGAATAAAATACTGCACTGTATTTACTCTGCAATAGACTAACTTTGTAAGATAGCTCCCCCCAAAAAAGATTATTTATTCTGGGCCTGAACCCATTGATTCAGCCCGAGATAAATAATCTGCAACCATGTTATCTTTACCTGATATATGCTTTACATTAATACAAATGTTTGCAAACAATGATCACCTAGTTAACCTTTGATTATTATTTTTCATCTTATTAACAAAAGTTGAAGGATTACGATCCGAGTACAATGTAATCTCATTCTGTGGTCGATTCATGTAAATTAAAAACTTGTTCATCGCTGCTATCAGCGCCAGCAGTTCTGTTTCAACTGTTGAGTCGACTCGTTCCTTCTTCTTCAGCTTCGACATCATAAAACAAACAGGGTGAAGAATTCCTTCCTTATCTTCTTGCAATAAGACAGCTCCAATCCCGTTATCTGACGCATCAACTCGGATAAGAAATTTCTCTTTGAAATCCAGTGCTTGAAGTATTGGTTTCGAAGTTAATATGGTCTTTCTTAAATTTTCCCCTTTTCGAGGTATCTTGATAACGTAGGTCCGGTCACTGCTATCCTCCAAAATCCGGAATGGTTCTTGGAACTCATTGACGAGAGGGAATCTCCTTTTCGGTGAATAAACCCACACCTGCCATCCTACCTCAAACTGTCTATTCGTACTCTTTGTACAAAACCTTTTCTTCGTCCATCCTTGACTCGTTTTCACGTCTTCTAAGGAGAATTTCCTTAACTCGCCAATCCTCTTCCTCAAATTTTTGACATTTTATCCATCCGTTTCTTCTCAGTCCTTCCATTTTTCTTCCAACATTTTAATCGGTCCTCGTACTTCTCGTCCAAATACCATTTCATTCGGGCTAAATCCCATGCTTCCTCGATAGCATTACATACCTCGAATAACATCAATGGTAGTCCAATGTCCCATTCACTCCCCGTTTCGTTGTAGAACTTCATTAATATATTTTTCAATGTTTGATGAAACCTCTCTAATACACCTTGGGTCTCCGGATGATGAGCAGTTGATAGTTGTTGTTTCACATCCAATAGTTTCATTACGTCCTGAAATAATTTTGACGAGAAATTCGTTCCTCGGTCACTTTGAATGATCTCTGGAATACCAAACTTAGCGAAAAAGTCTAGTAACTTTTCGGTGATTATTTTGGCACTGATGTTCCAGACGGGTATGGTGTCTGGGTATCTCATCACTGGACACATCAAGGTTAACATATATTCGTGACCCTTTTTCGTCTTTGGTAAAGGTCCTACAATGTCGATCATTACTTTGCTGAATGGTTCTCCTCGCACTTTTATCGGATATAAGGGAGCTTTCTTAATGTACTTGTTCGGCTTTCCAGCCATCTGACATACGTGACATGCACGGCAAAACTGGCTCACGTCTTTATGCATGCTAGGCCAGAAAATGTGTCATATTCTTCTCTGTCATCTTCCTTATCCCCATATGTCCCATCTAGTGCACTACCGCGATCACCTGTCTTCTCAACATAGCGGGAATTAATATCTGATGATATATCCCAATTCGACATTCCCAGGGATATCGGCGGGTCTATGCTTCTTCTTAAGCAACCCATCCTTAAGATAATAACAGGTCGGAGACTGCTGTGCCTCCGTCTCATCCAGCACACGGTACAATACCTATGTTAACATTGCATCCTTCCGTTGCCCTCCTATCAGCCATTTCCTACTCACTTGTCCTACTTCTAACGTTGAATTTTCTATTTTTTCCACGTCCATTTCTTCTTTGTCCTCTTGTCTGCCCGTCTGTCGTTCCTCTTCTTTCGGGCCTACTCGGGAGTTCTCTTCTTGCGTACCATCAAGGGAATCCTCTTTTTCAAAAAATAAATCCTCCAAGTTCATTGCTCCTTTGATTTTTTTTCTTCTTTTTCAGCCACTTTCTTCGTTATACTCCTAGTCGTAACACAACTAGGAAACAGATACGGGTAGTCCTTCACGAGTTCAGTCGTAGGACTATACTTCAAAGGTTTCTCCGTTACAATGGGACACGGCACGAACGGCGCTCCACCAACCTCATTACCCAGCAGGACGTCTACTCCTTCGACAACCAATGAATCCTTTACCGCAAAGTCAAAATTACTTGTCACCAATTCGCATGACAGTTTCAAACTGCAAATAGGGGTAACCTCTTCACCTCCTATTCCCTTCAAAATAACCGAGTCTCCTGTGAGAGACTGATTAAACCAACATGTGTACTCCTTGTACCACCACACTATGGTTGCAACCTGTGTCGTGCAATATCCTGACCGGGGTTCGCTCACTCCTGTCTATTGCTGCTTACATACCTTCATAAATATATAGTTTAAAGACATCCATGCTTTTTGGGTTCATCCTGTTCATCGTGTAAATGTTGGGTGGTTTATTTTCCTCTTTGACCTTTCCCGATTGTTTCTTCATTTTTGCATTCTGTTAAGTCGAATTATCCTTAATCACTTAGGTGAATGCTTTCGGTTGGTTTGACCAACATTCCTTACTGATAAGGCTTCTCTTGCCACACTTAAAAGAGACAATATCAACTTTCTGCACATCTTTCACGATACTTAAAGGAGGATGATTCGACGATTGTTGCTATGGTACTATCGCATTCTGCTTAGGGACAGTACCAGTGCTACTTCCACTGTAACTATTGAACTTGTTCATATAGTTATTACTGAACTGGTTTCCATGGTTCGGCGAATACTTGACACTTGGTCTGGACAATGGTTGAAACTTCATGCCTGAGGAGGGTTTACAACTGATATTATTATAATCTTCACTCAGCGAAGCGGCTTTATCAAGTTTCTTCACCTCTCTCTCTCTCTCTCTCTCAAGTACATTCGAATATGTTCATGAATTCCTCGTAGATACTGTTCTAGTATTATCAGTTCTTCTAAATCAGCCATCTCCTTTATGTTAGCAGCCTCTGTCCATCTCTTAAAATCTCGCCGTACCTTATAAGCGTAATCCAGGAAAGTAATTTTTTCGTCCTTTCTCAAACTTCAGAATCTTTCATTATAATATTCAGGGGTCATCTGATACACTTTCAGCACACTCCTTTTCACTTTTTGATACTTCTTCCTCTGGTCCTGAGATAAGGAAAGGTATGCACTGTGGGCCTTCCCAATCATTACACTGCAATAACACAGTCCATTTATCTTCTAGCCATTTCATCATCAATGCGACCGGTTCAAAATGACCAAAGAACTCATCTGGAGCCTCTTCTGTGAACCTTCGAATTAACCTCTGGGCATCCAACACATTAAACACGGGTTCAGGCCTAGCAGAAGGGGCCTCTGTCTTCGTTGCCAACTATGCACGGGCATGCAACAGCTCCAATTCCCTCACATGTCGATTTTCTTCTCTCTCTTCTTCTTCTCGCCTTGCTTCCATTTCTTTCACACGTCGTCTTTCTTCTCTCTTCTTCTTATCACCTTGCTTCCATTTCTTTCACACTTCATCGTTCTTCTCTCTCTTCTTCTCACCTTGCTTCCATTAACCTTACGTGTCTTGCGATCTCTCAGGCTTCTACTCATACTTTTTCTTTTGTTTCCTTCGCACTTTCCATCATTTTCAACTTGATCAAATTCTCTTCCACTGTAAATCGTCGAATCTGAGCCTCAACACCCCTATCTGCTTTCAAACCTTCAGTTAGTGGGTCAACTAGTCCTTGTTTTGCTAAAAATTCTTCTTCAGCTTCCCCCAACAGTTCACGACCTGCTGCAATATTTTCTTCCGACAACTTTCTTGAGTTTATCAACACTTCTAAGGCTAAACACTCGATTTGGGCTTCAATCATCCCACTCGTTGCATAGCCACCACATGCCATTAAGGTAGAGAGTCACTGTGCGTTAGTTACATTAGCTTCTGACAATTCCTGAACATTTCGGTTATTCAAAAACTCTTGGATATTAAACTGTGCCACCTTGTTCTTTAACAGATAATTTTATACTTCTCTAAAAAGAATATATCCTAACAATACACAAAATCCTATCAGCACAGTACTATTCAATCCTTTAATCAAAACATGGCCCTGTTATCACCAATATTTAAAACAGAATCGCTCAATCCCAAGGGTCTAGGCACCAAATATATATCATATGATGATACTCCCGGGTCTGGGCACTAAGAATATATTATACTAAGGCTTGTGTCTGGGAACCAAACATATAACATTATATATATATATATATATATATATATATATATATATATATATATATATATATATGTATATATATATATATATATATATATATATATATATATATATATGTATATATATATATATATATATATATATATATATATATATATATATATTACGACTGGCAACCTATACAACCTCTCGAATTCCAAACACACCTGTTTGCTTTTACATTAAATCTGTTACAGTTGAAAAATATTAATAACCAAACTCTAAAACAATTATACAATTCCCAGACAGAAATATATAAAACACTGAATATCCAAAAGTTTCTTAAGTACACTCAAGACAACACTGGGTAATTATTATTACGAATATTCAAAAACTCTAACTTTGATTCATAACAGGATATGAGCGAATATGCATTAAACACTGATGATTGAAATAATACACTCTTTACAAAAATAAACATATTCTGTATAAATTACAACACATGGAAAGAATTTACATAAAACCAGTAAATCACTCAAAATATTACATCTGAACAAAACTTAGATTAAGACAAAAATGTTACGATCTGAAAATTATATAATTACTTGACTTTAAATATTAAATCTGAATAAACCTTAGACTAAGACAAAGGAAATACTTATGAAAATTATACAATCACTTGTTTAACATGAAATTAAATCTGAATACGATATTCAAATTTCACACTTAATGAAAATAGATAACCAGATCACAATACAAAAACCTATCACCTTCCTACAGGGCCATTTAAAAAAACTCTTAGAGAATTTTTATATGTACTCATTATGATTACAAAAACTCATCACACCAAAACTTAGATATTTCACTGAACACTTTTAAAACAATACACTAAGCTGTGAGAGAGTGAGAGAGAGGGGGAGATAGCGATGACTTAAGGTTGGGATTCTCTATCTTATCTATGCAACCCAGGGGGTACCTATATATATATGAATCTTAGCTACTTCCAGGAGAGCGAGTTCTGGAAGCTAGGCGGCAGGGCTAAGGCATCAGAGTTACCAAGTATTGCTCTTTCGAATACATATCCACGCAACAAGAGCGAACTCTCTCAGTCAGCTGGCTACGCCCACCCTTTGTCCCCGAAATAAAAAGAGATAAGAGCTAATACCAGGGCCCGATCGAACCTTCCAAAGCACATGGCATATTGCGTATTCTCTCACAAACATGACGCAATACCTCATAAAAATATAAAAGAACATTACATAAGCCCTTGTCCCTATCCTGTATGATCGCATAACACTCTCAAACATTATGCAAGACTTCGTGTCAAAAATATGTGAAATAAAAAAAGTTAATTTTTAAAAATAACGTAAATTTACATGTACTGACTTGAATGAAGAATACAATGAAATTAACGACGAAAGACCTACGTAATTTACAAAATAAACAAATCTATAAGAGAGGAGCTCATCTGTAAGAGATGGTTAACCTCTCTTCAATGCACATATGAAAACAAATAAAATCAAGAATAATCTACGATATTTACTCTACACTAGACCGGCTTCATAAGAAAATATATATATATATATATATATATATATATATATATATATATATATATATATATATATATATATATATGCTCATCATAGAGATGGATCTATTATAACCAGAGGTGTAACTAGGGTTACTGGCGCCCAGGGTAGGAACAGAAAATGGAGCCCTTCGTGATGGAATAAATCTTAAGGATTCTAAATATGTACCACAATGATTCAGTTAACAAAATGAAGAACAAGCTATCATTGTTTATTGCCAGAAGGTATATTGAATTTACCAATATTAGGAAGTATAATCACGGAGTTTAGTGTTACCAGTATCACTGAGGGAAATACAAATTTTCACCAATACTGTTCTGTACAAAAAAACAAAACAAAAAATCAAAGATGTACTTGAATAAAAAAAAAAAAACACCCCAAAACAATTGGCCTACATAATCCTGAAGTTTTGAACTGAAAATCTGTTGAAATAAACATTAATAAAAACAATTTTCGTTAAAAATTTTAAATGCACTCAAGCTTCACAGTGATGCTAACTGATTGGTTAAAGACATATCATTAAGTGAGATACAAATATTACTACCAGCACCATTCTGCACAAAAATAAATAAATGAAATAAAGATTTACTAATAGGTGAAAAATATAAAAAAGCACTACGAAATCATATTTGTAACCAAATAAATTATGTAAATTAGCATTGATATCACCAGTTTTAGAGAGAATTTTTAAAAAGCACCCAATTTTTACAGCTCCAGTAATGATTTGATTGGTTATTCTCTAATAGCCCTTATCAATCAAAACACTTTCATTAAAACTGAAAAAAAAGGAAAACTAATTTTTCAGCTTCTAAACTTGCTTAGATTTAACACTTGAAATATAACATTAATTGTAAAGAGATTGGAAAAAAGTGAAAATTGATGCCAATTAGGCTATATTTAGACTGCGAGACTTTGTTGAAGCAAAATTATCAATAACATCATCAAGTTATTAATTTCTACCTCTCCACTCTTAATACTCAGAAATGCTAGGGCATTAAGTCTACCCTCTTCAATTGAGCCTCTGATGTAAGCCATAATAATTTTTATTTAACTGAACGAACGTTCACCACTTGAAATTGAAATTACTTTGTGGGTATAAGTTGGATTGGTACTCTTAATTTAGGAAGAATATTTTCATCACAATATTGTATAATGAGTTGGATGAGCTTCTCTGGAATGGAAATCTAAACATCTGTTGTACTTGCCAAGTGTATTCTGCAATCTAAGATTCCCACATAAAGTTCATTATCATCTAAATAACTTTTGTAAAATTCACCAACATGTAAACTGTTTTCATTCATTCTCTCGTTATCAAGTATTCCTAAACTTTTACCTTTTTTAAGATTTTGTTTTACATCTAGCAGAAGCCCCAACTTGTCTATACTGTATCTTCGAGTCTTGTGCTACGTTGTTTCATTTCAATATGCAGTCTATTATTGTACTTTTCTTTAATCTGGTTCTCAACTCTACCATAACATCATGATTCTAACATAGTTCTAATGGTGCACTGATCGACTCATTACAGATAGCTTCTCCGTTTTCAGTGAAATATATTTCTAGTGCCTTTAATCCTTTGGCAGCCTTGTGGAAGCTTATTTAATGGTCATGAAGTCTCTTTTGAATGCAGTCAATTTCTTTATGATATAATATTCCAAATAAAAAGAAATGCAATGAAATGAAAGGTAAGAATCTTGTGCAACAGCTGACTGGCTTCTTTTCTCGTATCTACATTTTCTTTCAGATCAGTAGAGTTTTCTTCTAGTAGAATAACCAAGCCATCAAAGTGGTGACAAATTGGTTTAACTGTTTCTTCACTAATTTTGGAAAAAATCCAGGCCTTTTATAATTTCAAAATAGTATTGCAGTCTGGCCCCCGTGATGTATGGGACAATACTTTTAAAATATTCAGAGCCTCAACACATTTAGCTTTTAACGCTTTTAGGTGAGAAACCCATGTAAGTCTACAATCAAATATCAAACCTAAAAATTTAGCTCACCCTACTCATGGGATCCCTTGACCTTTAATGTATATATCCGGGTCTGGATGCGCTCCCCGAATACGACAGAAATGTACAATAGTAGTTTTACTTGTCGAGAACTTAAATCCATTCATATCGGCCCACTGGATAATTTAGCCAATTGAGAGTTGTAGTTTCTCTCAACCATTACCATTTTAGCTCCAGCAGATAATATGGAGAGATCATCCACAAATAATGTTGAGAGAACATCCCGGGGAATGGTTGAGGATATCCCATTGATTGCTAGTGCAAAAAGGGTTGCACTCAGCACACTACCCTGAGGAACTCCTTCCTGGTATTTACTCTCTGATAGAGTTTCCCCCACTCTCACTTGAAAAATTCTATCAGAAAGAAATGACTAAATAAATAGAGGCAGCTCTCCTCTCAATCCCAATTCATGAATTGTTTTAAGTATTCCATATCTCCATGTGGTATCATATGCCTTTTCAAGGTAAAAAAAAAAAAAAAACTGTCACATTGGACTTTGGAACCAAACGCTTCACAAATAGAGGACTCAAGTCATATCAACACATCAGTCGTTGAGAGCATTTTTCTAAATCCACATTGAATGGGTGATAAAATACCCTTCTTTTCAAGGTACCACATCAGCCTTGCATTGACCACCTTCTCCATGATTTTACATAAACAAGATGTCAATGCAAAGGGTCGATAGTTTGCTGCTAAAAACTTGTCCTTACCGGGTTTTAAAAAGGATAAAATATAAAATAATGGCTAGTTGCCAAACACTGGGATAACTATGATGATGCCATATTCTATTAATAATGCTTAAAATAAATAACTTTGTATTAAAATGTACATGTTTAAGCATTGCATATGGAATTCAATCGGGTTCAGGGGCTGTATCGTTACAAGTGGAAAGTGCCGAATCATATTCTCTTTCAGTAAAAGGAGAATTATATGACTCTTCCCTTCCTGTTGCAAAATTTAAAATTTTCTTTTCTTCAATGCTCCTATGCTGGTGACCAGGAGCTGCTACACACATGCAAGATACATTTGAAAAATGATCGGCCAGGGCATTGCCGGCAATCTTCTTTATTTATTTTCCTCCATAAAGAAGATGGTGGTGTTCTACTGTTAACGGAGGAAACAAAAGCCACCCAAGACTGGCGTCTAGCTTCTTTCATGGCACGACGGAACTGTGCTCTACACTTTTTGTATGTTAGCAAATTCTCATCTGTACGGCATCTACGCAATCTAGTCAGAGATTTTCGGGTGGCTCTGTGCAAGACTGTTAATTCTGAAGACCACCACGGGACTGGTCGTCGTTTGAATAATCCTGTGGTTTTGGGAATCGAATTGATTCCTACTGTATGGAGAGTTCCATTCAGTAGGTCTATGGCATCATCAATACTTTCAAACTGTTCTGCCCTCCCTTCGATTTCACTTAGCTCACAAATTTTAACCCAGTCTGCCGTGTCAAGATTCCATTGTGGTGATCTTTGTAAAGTCGGACCCTTGTTGGTGTTTGTAATGATTGAAAGGTCAATGCATGACAAGGTACCTGTCTGGACATGGAAGTGAGTGGCTTCTCCTGTAATAAGGAGCCCCACATCCTCATTCTCCACAATTGATGAGATAATATTGCCCCTTGTGTTTGCCAAAACATCACCCATAAAGGATGTCTACCATTCATATCTCCCAGTAAGAGAAAAGGTTGAGGGAGCTGTTGAATGACCTCTACTAAATCATCATATAAAATATTATCATTTGGAGGTAAGTACCGAGAGCATATTGTATATTTTCTCCCTATATCAATTTGTACAACCACTGCCTGCAGGGGTGTACGAATAGACAAAGATATTTGGGGAACATCTCGACGAACGTACATGAGACTTCCGCCATGGCTCCCTGCTTGTTGATTATATGGTGTTCTATAGCTAACATACTCTCGAGGACTAGGAGTGTTAGGATCAAGCTTACTTTCCTATAGACATCCAATTATGGGGGAATGTTCATGAATTAAGATCTTAAGTTCTTCATATTTGACCCTTAAACCCTGACAATTCCATTGCAAAAAGAAGAAAAAACTATGGATTATTTCTGGAAGACATCTAGGATGAGGTCTTCCCATTAGCTTTCTTTAATCTATTATTATTGCCTGTAAGTTTCCTCAGAGATGGTCTTGATATGTTGGGTTTTACGTTTGTATTTTTCTTTTTTTCTTTGTGTCCTTCTGATCTATTTGTTGAGGCGGATGGTGGACCTCAAATTGAATTTCTGATTTATTCAATTTATCTTCTGGTTCGTTAGAAACACCAGCAGACAAAACATCAAATTTATTTGATGTCATAACTTAATGTTTCTAATGGAGGGGGTGAGAGAGATGGAGGTCCCTCTCTTTTACGATTAATAGATAGTGAGTTTCTAGGTTTTTGCCCCTTTCCTACTACAGGTGCATCATCTAAGTTGGTTTTAAGTGGAACCTCCATCAAATCAGACAAGGACATGGCCTGAGAGAGGTTTGTACTAGTTTTTGTAATGGGGGACGAGGGTTGTACAGAAATGAGCAATGCCTTAGTGTTAATACGCCGTGATAAAGCCTCAGGAGGTAATATGTTTACCTTGTCACTTGACATTTTATCAGATGGTATATTTCTTTTTCTAGAGCTATTGGCAGTACTAGGTGGGTTTGATTTTAATGCCTTAGTATAGCTATTTGATTTATTTAATAGTCTTTTGGCATGTCCCACACTTATATGTTCCAAACTACATTGGTTAAGGGCAGCTTCTTCCAACTAATACCGCTCGCAGCTCTTGTCTGTGGATTTATGATTCAAGTTGCAATTTAAACACCTCTCTCCAAGTGCACATTCTCCATGGTAAGATTTGGAGCAAATACCACATATTTTCTCATTTTTGCAAACCTTAGACAATTGTTCAAATTTAAAAGAATTAAAACACTGCAGTGGCTTCGGCTTGAATGGTCGTACTTTTACTATTTCGTTTTCAATAGTAATATGGAATGGTACATCAGCATCCTGGAATGTAAGGATTATCAATGATGTACCTGGGACTTTGTGAACTTTCCATACATTTAGTGGACACATGGCCAGTATCTCCTCTGTAAATTCATACAGATCTTTGTTAAAAACTAACCGCCTTCCGTAGCTAAAATTTACCTGGTGTTTGACATCTAACTTAATGTCATTATTACTTGTTTTCATGTTGGACAGTATTAAAGACTGTGTACTTGATTTGGCATGGATAAGAAAACTATTTTTTTTTCAAAACGAGATAAATCGCCTGGTGCAATAGTTCCTACTTTTTTAAAATGATTACCTGTAACCCCCTTTGATTCAGCTATAAGCCACATCGGTGGTTTTGGCTTTCTCTGGTACCTTATCACAGAGAGCAGCCGCGACATTCAAGTTACTAATTTTAATATTATTAAAGTTGCTTATATCACTAAATGCTTCGTCATAACCACTGTAAGATATCCATGAATCCCATGTTTCAGCTTCAAGTTTCATCCTTTATCTGTTATACATCCATAGCATTCAAATGCTTTATATAGATCATCATAGTTTGCCTCTATACACTCAGAAGGATGCAAATGCAAAATGAGGCCAACAAAACCAAGGGACAACAAAAGCATGAAGGCAACAGCACTCCTGCCCCTTGGGCTCAGGACCCCATCAAATACAACTTTACCATCCTACCAGTAGTGAGCAAAGCCCTCTGCATACCAGAGCAACTCACTGAACCTGCAAAAAATGCAATCAGGAACACACCTGCACCTAACATCTACTATACCGATGGATCACTGGACCGCGCAATCCCTGCAGCAAATGCTGCAGTTGTCTCCCCATCAGGATATAGAGAAAATTGGAGGCTTTCCAACCATGCCTCCAAACTACAAACCGAGCTAGTGGCTATTGCAAAAGCCCTAGAACACTCAGCTACCCTACAGTATGGAAACACAACAATCCATACAGATTCCAGAGGAGCCATCCTGGCCCTCAGCAACAAGGAACCCACAGAGAATGTTTATCTCATAACAGCAATCCAATTCCTAGCCTTAGTTCACCAAAGCAACAGCAGGCAAGTAACTTTGAATTGGATTCCAAGCCACACTGGTATCTTAGGTAATGACGAGGCCGATCACCTAGCCAAATAAGCCTTGATGTGCCAGACTATAAGCATTACTCTGCAACCCTCACTTAAAACCATCAAGAATCAAATGGCAGCCTACTGCAACATCCAAAAGACTAGCGAAGTAAGGCGAGCCTTCCTAGATGGATCAAGATCTGCAAAGTGGTATATTGAAGCTACAAACATACTACCACACCCAATTGCAAGCAAAACACCACGCCAGGATGCTGTCATCATCTGTAGACTGCGACTGGGATATCTATGCAGCTGGCAAATCATCCTGGACAACGGCGAAGACCCAGCAATACAGCATAGACCAATAAGACCGTGCAATTACTGTGATCAAGACACAGAAGAACCGCTACAGCACTACCTACTGCACTGTCAAGAAACAAGCCTACTTAGGCAGGATCTCAACCCCAACAATCCTGCAACTGCAACAGCAATTGTCAGACATATAATTGCTAATGTTGATGCCCTCTCAGCCTTTCTCCGCAGCTACCCTCCACCAAGATAAAGTAATAATAGCACCAGTTTGCAATCTAGATAACCCTTTCAACTTCTCTGTTGAAATCAAAACGATTGTCGGTGGCTGAGGGCAATAACTTGTACTCCTTATGAGACAGTTTTGCTCTCCTGTCCTTCCTTTCAACGATGAGGGGGAGGGCGGTTTTTTTTTTTTTTTTTAACACCTCTTCCACTTCCAATCTCTCTCTTTTCAGTTCAGGTATCCCCTCTAACCCCTAATTCACTGATGTCTCAATAATCACAATTACAAGTAAATTTTTATTTTTATTTTTGTTCTAGTTTTACAGGTACAGGAATGTTTTATTACACCCTTTCCCTACGACTCAAGCAGCTACTATTCCCTTCCTTTCAGCTCTCTCTTGCACAGCTGAAATCTCACACTATACCTCTACCTAATAACTTAAGCTTAAACCACTACGAAGTTTTTTACTTCACCTATACCAATATCTCCAACTAAAACTTTTCAACTCCTTCCTGAGCCCTCTTACTTATCGGGACTTACTACTATAACTCTTTTTCTCTAACTAAAGACTGGAGCCAGTGGGCTCCTGGGAAGGACATCCCCTTCCCACTGTCACCTTCTTCACTCTCTAAACAGGCTTTGAACATCGCCTGTTACCATCCTCAACCCAAAACCTAACCCAATATCCTAAAATAAAAGTTGAAGAATACCCCATACCCCAATTACCTATCTCCAAAAATCCTACCAAAACACCTACGGGCTGCATAAATGCAAGAGCCCGTGTCTGGCCAAAAGGGCCAGGCAATCTTCAACAACAACAACATATAAACATCATCATTGGGGTTACCAACACATGAAGCCACATCAACATCATTAGACGGCATGGTAAATTCATACTCTACAGGTCTACCTAAGCGGTCTTTAGTCCGTATACCATTAAGTGGCGGTATTAATTGTGAAGTGAAACCAACAATTATTGACTTGGGAAATGTGTCAAGTATTGCAAGTAGAGTTTATTTACCTAAACAAGTTCCTACTTGTCTTTGGAAAAGACCATATGAAGGATCACATCATGAAGAAAAATCGCTTCTTAAGAAAATTAAGAAAAAGAAGATATTTCCCAAGAGCAGCATTTGTCAGAACAACAGTTTATGAAGAAACTACAGCAAAAAGAAGCGATGGAGAGGAAAGAGCACTCGTCAGAAAAAGGAACCTCAGCCAAATGTATTTTACACTGACTTGTCAAAAGGTCCACAGATGGCTATTATTCCACCTAATACTAAAAAAATTCAAATCATGACAACATGTGAATTCCAACATTCTGAAATGAAAAAAAAAATAAAGAAAGAATATAAAATTTTAAAGGCAGAAAATGTAAGATTAGAATCACTAATCCAAAATTTTCAAAAATTATTAAAGGACAAAAAGTCTCTTGAATATGTTATAAAAAGGATAATGCTTTTATCTACATAATTATTGCCAACTTGTTTTGTTTGGAGAATGGCACACCATATAAACATTCTCGTCGACTGGTGATGGCGGAAATTTGGTTAACCATGAGGTACGTGGAAGGGGCATTGGTATTGGAGGAGACAGAGGAAGGTGTTGTGTGTTTGATGGTCAAATATAATTTTCTTCTGTTAATGTCGGCTCTAGATATACGGCGAGGAGGAGGAGAAGGCGGCAATTTATATTTATTAACAATTAAACTTATTTCTATTAAAGAAATTAATAGTATAACACCTGATGAAATATATTTCGATAACTCGTTGCAATTAAACATTGTAAAGTTGAATAGGAAATTTTTGCGGATGATTTGTTATTAATTAAGGCAAAGAAATGAGACGAGATATCTGGTGTTACATTGTTATTTTCTTGAGATATATGAGTGGCTTTTTTGTTATAATTGTTATGATAATGTTCTTCTTCATCGAATACATGCATGAAAAATGCCAAATTTTTAGATAGTGCACATTCTATTTTCGGGAATAGGTAAGATATGCCTTTGGAAACGATACATTCATTTTGATTTGCGTGATCACCACCGGGGAAGTCATCGTAAATTTGAAAGGTTTTTGTGAACTTATAATACATCCTCCTTTATCTGCTTTAATTATAGTTACCGAAAATGTTTTTGAAAATTTCTTATCACATATATCAACCAGAATTTTAAAATATTCATAAACAAGGCAGATAAACAGCTGGGTTGTCCATAAATAGAGAAAAATACAGACATAGGGATACATGATTGTGTGTGGTTGTGAAATGTACATGTTCCAAGTAATATGCATTATCTAAACTTACAGCTAAATATTTATTTTCTGTTTGAATTTTCTCTCTTACATTATTATTCAAATACCAAAAAGATGTAGATTTATATAAAAAGTACTTACACCCACTGACCGAATTTAGTGGCGTTCTGATTATAAAAATAATTTTTTTTTTTCATATTTCTGAACAGCTATAGTTTCTGAAATAGCGTAACAGCTTGGTAAATATATTAGTGAAACTGTATATGTGAGATCATCTCTATTTTTATCTTGATAGGCCTTAAGAGAAATTTCAAAATTATTAGAGGGAAGCAAAACGTGAGAGTCTGCACCGTAAATAGATTTATTTCATTATTTAGATTAGTAACGTAATCGTGAAGACTTTGAATATTAAGTTGAATAGTATTCATAGCTCGAGAAAGGATTAATTCAAGAGATGTATTTTGAAAATAAGATTCATTATTTTTTGTAAAATATTTGTTGAATATTTCGTACGTTTTATTTAGATCTTTATTTATTCTAAACAACTCGCGATGAAATATTTCGAGATTCAAACAAACAACAGAAGCTTTGTCGTTAAATAATTCAGCTAATTCCCCATCAAAAGAATTTATACAAATTTTAAAATTTTTCATATGCATATCATTAATGATGGGTTTATATTCATTTTTATAAAAACTCAAATCTAGGAACTCTTCTTTTCCATTGTAATATCCCAACCATTTAAAAAAACTGATTATTTATATTTTTAAAATTATTGGTAACACTTACCAGATTGTTGATTTTAATATCATAAATATTAATTATATTAAAGTTATTTTTTTCATCATTCGATAATTTAAATTTAGAAATAATATTAGAGATTATTTCAAGTTTGTTTTGTAATATAGAATTATCGTAAACTAGAAAAGAAAAAAAAACTTCGACTTGTAAACACAACTTCACCTATACTAGAAAAATATGTTCCATAATAGGTTGTTGATAATTTTCTATCAGTAATATCCAAGTCATATATCATAGGTTCAATAGGCGTTATATTTGAGCAACAACTAAGAATAATAAAAGATATAAGTAATATTTTCTGAATAGAATTTTTAATTATATTGGATTGCTTAAATAAAATATAAATATGTATTCAAACAAATTTATTTATTATTCTCTTGTAAAAAATCCTATACTGTAGTATAAATTATGATATCATTCAAGTTGTAAATACAATACAAAAAAAATTTCATTTATTTCTAATCGATTGCAAATTCTCACAAAACCATCTTCACAACAAGCTAATGCTTATGCCTCAACATTTGTACCTTTCTCATAATTGTTAATTGACACTGTAGTTTGAAAAGAAGTTGTTGGTTTTAGATCATTTATATCTATATTTACAAACATTCCACGTACATCTAAATCATTTGTTGAATTAGATATAATTGGAATGTTAATTAAAGCTAATTTTACTTCATTCTTATTAAAAAAAAACTTTGGCATGGATACATAATCGTAAGTCTCAGTTTTTAATGTTTTAGTTGGATTTTAAATTTCTTTGAAAATCTTATTAGTAATGTCATCACTCAAGAAATTTTAAAGGAAAACTTTTTTTTAACATGCCTTTTGAGGTTGAATTTCATAGATACCGCAAGAAACTTTTCCGAATTGACTATTTTTATTGGTCCTTATAATGGTATCTTTTCCACTTCTGCACATCATTGGTATTTCTACCATTTGATGTTTTTCAGGGCCATAATAGAATAGTCTGTCTTTCGTAAATGTTTCCAGGTTCCATGAAAAAAGCCTTTGTAAAGAATACGAATCTCACATCTTTACTAAGATTAAAGGCACAAAATTCTTGTTTACATTCAATTCCCAGCCACCCAATTTTACCCAAGCATTACTTTGATTGTGATCATCTTGAGTTTGAGGTAGAGGCTTAATATTAAACTTATTAAAATTTTTTAATGCCTTTTCTTTAAAAGTTTTAACAATATTTTTTATTACATGGTCGCGAGTGAGACATAATCCCATATTCTGACAGAAGTCTGAAGTTCAAGAAGGAACACCATCTAAAATTTTCAAGATTGGCTACCTTATTGCACATTATTCTAGTCGAGGCTTGCAATAGAATTTTCATCAAATTAAAAATACAAGTACTTTCAAGTACAAATTGATCGGGATAATGGTTGTTGGCTCCATTCTTAATGGCAGAAGAGTTGAACATTTGTATGAACAGTTGATTGCAGTCACTGGGGGTGGGGGTTATCTTGTCCATGTTGAGTGGATGGTTGCCAAAAAGATAATGTCTGCCAGATAATTTTGCGTGCATACATGTAGGCACATCCGTCTAGTTATTAATTATGTATAACAGAACTGTATGTATATATATATATATATATATATATATATATATATATATATATATATATATTTATATATATATATATATATATATGAATATATGTATATAAATATATATATATATATATATATATATATATATATATATATATATATATATATATAAACATATATATATATATATATATATATATATATACTGTATATATATATACTGTATATATATATATATATATATATATATATATATATATATATATATATATATATATATATATATATATATATATATATGTAAGTATTATGTCTATTTATCACTTTTAAAGAAGGAAACATGGAAGATATTTCACCCAGTGCAGCCTTGTCCTCAAATCAACTAATTGCAGATATATTTATTAAGTTAATAGATAAAATTATTTTCCAAATGATCCTGTCCTAGAAAGTGATGGGATCATATATCCATTGAAAATTATAACAATTACTTCACGAAAAAGGGAAATCTAACTTGAAAATATTTTGAAGAATATCCCTTCATATTCTCCTTCATGCCAAGAAAGTATAGCACTCGGTCTTGTTCGTATAGATGATGAAACAAATGTTGATGAATAATTTAAAGATGTAAAAAATCTTCTGAATACTGGTATGAAATTTAAAAAAAAAGAATTAATAATAATTCAACAGAACTTAATATAATGCCTATGCCTCAAAATGAAATTAATTTTGATAAAATTAACTATTGGGCTGGTACACTATGTGGATTAGAATTAGAAGAGAATGAAAACGTTTTACCCATGATACCCAGCGAAGATATTAAAATACTCTTTTATACGAAATCTACCTTTTTTGCCAATTAGCTTTACGAATTTGATAAAAACTATACTGATAATGCAAGATTATACATAGGACCCAATAAATTCCAAGCTTTACCTACAATGCACAGACGGGATGTGATAACTATTAATGTTATTAAACATGTAAAATTAGAAAATATTTTGTGGCATATATCAACTTCCATATAAGGAAGACTCTCTGATTATGTTAATCGTTATGCCACACGATGTATGTTCAAAAAAAGATTTTTATAGATATATATTACAAAACATTCAAAAAGTTTTATGTGAAATTTATAAATCTAACAATAAAAAGTCAGTAACTTAAAATCACTTATCGATGCCAAAATTTAATCACAAGAACAAATTTACTTTGAATAATATCTTTAAACAAATTCCTATGCTTTCAGAAGTAAAAAAAAATGGTCTAGGTTTAACGAGAATTTTAAAGAGTTGAAAATTTCCCTTTTTCCCAAGAAAAGGGTATTGTCTACGAAACGAAAATTAATATTTATAACAATGAAACTGGTACGTGGGTTAAATCGGAGGCGATGACATATTACATGGACACTAAACCTCCATCCAAATCTCGTTCTCTTATTATTGATAAAAATCTCATTTATTTATCTATGATGATAATAGCCAGAGTCGCTGTTATTGGGGTATTCACAGGCTTATAAAAAACCTAATTAACGTTTAGGTTATATTTTAAAGAATGGCAAACAATTTTAGAATTTGTTTCAGTTTGTTTGTCCGTAGATTTTTTTTCAGTTTGTTTATCTGTACCTGTGTATATATATATATATATATATATATATATATATATATATATATATATATATATATATATATATATATTTACCATCTTTTTCCATATATATGCAATTGCTAGTGTATATATATTCCTTTTTAAACCTCCTTTTAATAATATCTTCGTAAAATACACCACACTTGAAGACGTGGGTATAAAATATTAAAGGATTCTCAAAAAAAATATAAATCCTTCATCATCAGATAATACATTTCCAATTTTGGAATCAAAATATATGTTGTTAAAATATTCAGTATTAATTCTACCTATGAGTTCTAATAACCATTGGTATTTTTCCATCTAGGAATAGAATTTTGACGTATATAAGAAATTCTATCTATATATTTTGGTGCTATGTATAACTTTGCCACATCATTTATATTTAATTTTGCTAATTTTGGCAAAGGGAAAATCTACGAATATCATTTTGTTTTGTAGCCCATTCAAGTAAAATTGTCTCTATGCATACAGATTGATTCAAGTTATATATTTTCAAGTCGGGATGAAGCATTGATTTTTTTCTGAGGTAATTATGAATTTTCTTACAGTTTTTTTTGTCAGTAAAAAATAATTTCTCCTAATAAATGAATATTAAAGGAACACATTTAATAATTTTTGCAATTATTATTATCTTTATCATTATAGTTTATCATATTTCAATATTATCTTTTTTTTCAATATTAATGCAGAGGGAAAAAATAAAGTTATATGAAGAAAAAAAAAAGTAATAGCACCAACAATATCAAAAGAAGACCTTAAGATAAATTCTTTTTCTGATTTTTACACAGTGTGAAACGACAAAATTAACTGATGATAATTATTTTTACTGCACAGAAATACGTAACCCTGTTTATGATGCGCATTCATATCAAATTCTTCAAAATCCTGGCAAATATGGAATTCCGAAAACCGACGAATTGCCTCCTAAAAACTGTGTTTTGGAAAATTGATATTCAATCAACGAAGAATGGAAATGCTTGTTACGAATCTTCTTATTTCGGTGGTCAATAATGTAATGAAATTGGAGAAAAATTTATAAAAGATTACAAATGCATTAAGGTAGCTCAAGCTTCTAATGTGTCAAATATTGATATATCTACCTTTAATCCCATCGTAGATGAAGTTTGTATTGAATGCGAATCTTCAAAAAATCAAATTCCGATAATTGATGCAATTTTCCCTCAATGTCAGGAAATTAACATAGAAAATGATGATGATATGAATAACAACATAGAATTTCTGACTGATAAAAATGAACGTTGTTTTTATGATGCTCTAAGTCCTCATTTATATAATAGCCCTATAATAAATATAGTCCAGGATATGGTTGTGTATGCGATTTCCATAATGGCTTTGTTGAAGCTTTTCTACCTAAAGTCAGGGAAGAATAAAAAGAAAAAGACGAGGAGGATATTATTTCTAATGCTTGTTTAAAAATTGCCAAGCCAAATCCTTCCAATTTTCATATTACTGATTTGGCATATTATACTTTGCAAAATAATAGAAAAGCTATTCAAGTTCACCATAACACCAAATTTTCATATTACTGATTTGGCATATTATACTTTGCAAAATAATAGAAAAGCTATTCAAGTTCACCATAACACCAAAAGTGAATTAATATATCCCTTTAGTTTTCTTTTTCCAAAAAATAACAGTAATGGTAAATTGTTAGTTAAACAACCCAATAATAATAATAAAAATAACTTTGTTAATAAAAATGATTGGTTAAATCGTCACTTAAAGCCAAATAGAAAAGAAAAAATAAGATTGTATTTTCCAAAAGATAAATGGCCCGTTGTCAATAAAAAAACATTTAGTTAATTATTATCATAATATTCATGAAACTCGTCCTATATCTGCTTGGGATTTAGCCGAATGTAATAGGTTTTGAAACAAAACATTGGTATGAAACTACCAAATAATCGTTATCTGTTTAATGCAGTTCTAGGTCATCCTATAATTTATACACATTATTCCAAGTCCCCTTAGAATAATGTGCATCCCAGCCCACCCAAGACTGGAAGATGCAAAACACACCGGAAGATGCATAAACAACTCTTTGGTGGACATACGAGGTGCCTCACACTGAGGGACTCAAACATAGAATAAGGAAATAAGGCAATAATAATGCAAAGGTAAAGTAACTTTAAATCAGCTCGGAATTGTACATAAACAATATTATGGATTAACTGTAGCTACAAAAGCCAGGTGAAATGGTGCGATTAGATATTCGCCTGGGTATGCACAAGCAAAATAAATGATTCTTCCGCCGTCTATTGTATAGCACCAAATTATCAAACTGAAATGATGGACAAGAGACAGATTGTATTTATACCTTTACTTTATTCTTCATATGACGTATTCGCAGACAATGAATAGCTCTTTTTATATAATATTATTGCTTGTCTGATTTTATCTTCTATATATTCATATAGTTTGGGGCGATGTATGTTTAGTAAATTTATTCCAAGTTTTAGTGGTACAAACATTGTCTTTTTTAATTTGTCTATTCTTAAATCGTAATAGAAAGATCTCTCATAGTTAGAAATGATGCCTTTTTCATAATTCTCGTGAAATAAATAATACTGCAGTAGATTTATTTTATTTTTTTATTGTTAAAAATTTTCACCAAGTCAAAATTCATTTTGAATTGCAAATATAGTATATTCAGCCTGATATCGATTATGACCTAGTCCAATCCAATCTTCCTTTACCGTACAAGCAGGGTCAGTAAAACATGAGTTTTATGTCTCCAGGTGATTAAAATGACAATTTATGATACAAATTTTTTATGGTACATAGTTACTTCAATAAAATCTTTTATCTTAGTATTAATTAAATTATAACAATCGATTTTGTCCATTTTTCCACGTGGTAACGTATACTGGCCTTCTCCAATATAATTTGGAAATTCATACAAAAATATATTATAAGATTCTCTACTATTTTAAAGTTTTTATTCTTTCTGACAAAAGTTTTAAAGCCAAATAACTCGGGGAACAATTAATTAACATCTTATGTGGCGCTCTAGCTGTTACACACAAAATAGCATAAGATATATTGACAAAAAATTTGAATGCAGTATCGTTGTTACTGTAACAGACAATAGAAGATTCCATATTTGCTAGTGTCATAATACTCTGATTTACTTCGCTTTTTGTATGCGCGCATGAAATCTTTTTAACCGAATTTGCAATTTCTAATAATTTGTCTAGAGTTGATTAAGAGAACGATCTAATGAATGAATCGTTTATCATCATTTCTATATTTCCCTATCTTTCTGGAAGGTGGATATCATAGGAGAAAAGATGAAAAAAGGATAATGTATATATATATATATATATATATATATATATATATATATATATATATATATATATATCTGGGTTCAGGCCATGTCGTCCTGATGGAAGTTCCTAAAGGGTAGCTTCCTAGGGTATATTTGACTACATTGATATTCCCAGAGAATTTTACCTTAAGGTATCCAGAATTCTAACTCCTGGGGTGAATATCCCTAAATAAATCTAACAGGGATATTGCATGATATCAGAGGACGTATTCTTGACACGCCACATAGCTATCTTCACCCCGAACAGTATTAACGCTTCGAGGGGTTACAGTGGCAAGAATTTAAAAACGAGAATGAAAGGAGAGCCATTCATAAGGTATCTCTCCTATCCCATTTCGAGTGTGTATATGACGATAACGGCAGCACCATCTCCATTCCTTTTCGTGTAGCTCTACTACTCGGTGTTTTCCCTTGTGATCTCTCATATTTTTGGATATTATTCAACATTATGTTGCTTTCTCCGGCCTCTTCTGCCTCTGGAAAGTTGAGTATTATAATTTTACTTTGTATAAATGTAAGCTCTTGTCGTTTTGAATTAAATCAAAAGTGATATTAACGTAAACAAGAGCTGTTGCCTACCGGAGGCATCCTGGATGCTGTCACTCGCTATGCATGGGTCATTTAGTTAGCCAGAGCGACGTTCCCAGTTATTATGCTTTAATAAATCTAGCTATTTAGCTCCTCTAGGAATTCTTATATGATGCCGATAGTTTTCAGTTTCGGTGATTTAGGTAACCGATCCTGCCTTTCACTAGGCTTAGTAGCCTAGGCGTCTGGCCCTAGTACTTTCATGCATGATATAAGTTTTCCGAGTGTTATGTTATTGAAGCTATAGGCAAAAATTTTATACAATGTAAGATATTGTTGAATTTTCTTCGCCAAGTTGTATACGAGAGAGTTTCGGTGATTTGGGTAATCGATTCTCACCGCGCCTAGGCTAGTAGCCTATGGGCCTTTAGTATACTTTCACACACATCCCCGGTTGTTCTTTTCTCCTCTGGAGACTAAGTTCAATCCCTTCTCCCTCTGAGTAAGCCTTAGGCTTAGTCCTGGTGGTTCTATCTGAATACTATTCAGGTATAACTATACTAGGATGTCTGTCCTAACCCTGTAACCAGAGTGACTGGTTTTTGGGGTTGGGGCAGAACATCAGAGTATTTAGTCTGTGGTCTGCATCTTCCTAGCATAGAGAATGAGATTCCTTTGCTAGGTTAGGTGCAGACACAGGAGGCTTTGCTTCCCTAGCCCACATCTGAAGGAGTCTGTACGAGATGATTCCTTTACTAGTGGTGTAGCAGACTGTCCTGTGTTGTTATTCTCGGGCTGCTATGTCTGTCTTAGAAAGGAGCCAGCCTCAAAGGAGGAAACGGAGCCGAAGGAGGTCATGGTCCTTGACCATAGTAAAGCACAGGCATTACTAGCGAACTCGATGAAAGAGAGGGGCTTCACGAACTCAAAGGTGCCAGCTTTGAGTAAGAAGCTTCCCTCCTTTGTGGCCTCTCCAACCAGAGCCTTTCCCTTCATGGAAAAGGGATATAAGGCAGCCTTGAAGGCGGCGGAGGCAGGGAAACCATGCCCCTCCCTAGAGGAATACAAGCCGTTATCCCTGACCTTACCATTGGACCAAAAAGACTGGAAGGACGTTCACCTTACCTTCTCAGTCAGGAAGTTGGAAGCTGATATTGCCGAACGTCAGTTTGGTGAGGAACTTCCAAAGCTGTTGGAGTTTCTCTTGCGCAGAGAGCAAGAGACGAAAGAAAGACTTGCGGCATCGATGTCGTTGCAAACGACGTTAGAAATGATGGCAAGTGACCCCAAGAAACAGGACAGGTTCATGGTAGTGGCCAAAACCCATCTGGCCACAGTTACGTAGGATCTCTATAGCTTTATTAAAGCTAGGAGAGCCTGTAGAGAGTTCGTGTTCGCCTCGGCTGCGGTGCGGCATGAACCGAGGAAACTGATCTCCTCTTGCATATGGGGTAAAGACCTCTTTCCCAACAAAGTAGTTAAAAGGTAGTAGACAAAGCTGCCACGGAGAATAGGAACCTTCTCCAAAAGTGGGGCTTAAACCTTAAGAGAAAGTCTTCTCCGGATGAGGGTGACCCCAAGAAACAGGACATGTTCATGGTAGTGGCCAAAACCCATCTGGCCACAGTTACGTAGGATCACTATAGCTTTATTAAAGCTAGGAGAGCCTGTAGAGAGTTCGTGTTCGCCTCAGCTGCAGTGCGGCATGAACCGAGGAAACTGATCTCCTCTTGCATATGGGGTAAAGACCTCTTTCCCAACAAAGTAGTTAAAAGGTAGTAGACAAAGCTGCCACGGAGAATGGGAACCTTCTCCAAAAGTGGGGCTTAAACCTTAAGAGAAAGTCTTCTCCAGATGAGGGTCCCCAACCCAAGAAGAAGACAAAAAGGCCTAGGGTATCCTCTAGGCTGGCTAAGTCCTACTAACAGCAACAACAGTAACTTCCTGCGACCGCGGTGCCTCAGATAGTGGCACAACCTCCAACCACGTACCAGTTGGTACCTCAACAAGTGGCGACACAGTCGCCGGTTTTTAACCCAGCTTTTGAAATGCAGACTTCTTTCTTTCATTCAAAAGCTAGAGGAACAGCCAGAGGTTTTTCTAGACGCCCTTCAAGGGGAAGGGGATTCAGGGGAGGACGCGGTCAAGGAGGCAAGGCCTCAGGTCCACAACAGCAGAAGTGAGATGCTTCCAGTAGGAGGGAGACTACATCTATTTAGGGATCCTTGGACCTTCGATCCCTAGGGTCACAGCCTAATAAAGAATGGACTAGGTTAGAGCTGGAACAGTCCTCCACCTCCATTTCCTCAGTTCTTCCAACACTCTACCCCCGTTCTGGAAGAATATGTCCGAGAACTCTTAGAGAAAAGAGTAATCCGAAAAGTAATGTCCATCAAGTTCCAAGGAAGGCTGTTTTGTGTTCTAAAGAAGGACTCAGAAAACTCAGAGTCATTCTGGACTTGTCGCCACTCAACAAGTTCATAGTGAACTACAAGTTCAGGATGCTCACACTTCAACACATAAGGACCCTACTGCCCAAAATTCAACACATAAGGACCCTACTGCCCAAAAAGGGGCATACACCGTCTCCATAGACTTGTCAAACGCTTATTGGCACGTTCCAATTAATCGTCACCTCTCCTCCTACCTAGGGTTCAAGTTACAAAGAAGACTTTACGCCTTCAGAGCCATACCATTCGGGCTAAACATAACTCCAAGGATTTTCACGGAGCTTGCGAACGCAGCCGGCCATCAATTACGCCTAAAGGGGATCCAAGTAGTGGCCTACTTGGACAACTGGCTGATGTGGGTAGCATCCAGGACAGAATGCATGCAAGCCTCTAAGATAGTGATCCAGTTCCTGGAACATCTGGGATTCAAGATCAACATGAAAAAGTCTCGACTATCCCCAGCTCAAAAATTTCAGTGGTTGGGAATCCACTGGAATTTGGAGTCACATCGACTTTCCATTCCTGGGAAGAAGAGGAAAGAAATAGCAGGATCTGTCAAGAGACTATTGAAATCCAAATGGATATCAAGACACGAACAGGAGAGAGTGCTGGGCTCTCTACAGTTTGCTTCGATAACAGATCCAGTGCTAAGAGCACAGCTAAAGGGTACAACAGGAGTCTGGAGAAAATACGCATCAAACGCACGAAGAGATCTGATGAGACCACTACCGACTCGACTGCGAACGCTTCTCAAGCCATAGTCCAAAGCCAAGCAAATGAAGATATCGATACCTCTTCAACCTCCTCCCCCGTCAGTTACTATCCATACTGACGCTTCAAAGGAAGGCTGGGGAGGCTACTCTCACCAGAAGAGAGTCCCTGGAAGCTTGGTCCAATCTTTTCAAGTCATTTCACATCAACTTTCTAGAAGCCATGGCAGTACTTCTGACACTAAAGAAAGTTTCTCCTCACCACTCGACCCACATAAGATTGGTTCTAGACAGCGAGGTGATAGTGAGATGCCTGAATCGACAAGGGTCGAGATCGCCTCAAATCAACCAAGTGATGTTGGCCATATTCCGTTTGGCGGAAAGAAAGAAATGGCACCTGTCAGCAGTTCACATTTAAGCGGTCCGCAACGTGACAGCGGACGCTCTATCCAGGTTCACACCGATAGAGTCAGAATGATCCCTAGATGCAGGATCGTTCTCTTTCATCTGAAGTCAAGTCCCGGAACTGCAGATAGACCTCTTTGCGACGAAAGACAACAAGTAAACACATTGTTATGTGTCCCCGTACGAGGATCCGCTGGCGGAAGCAGTGGACGCTATGTCCCTAGACTGGAACAGATGGTCCAGGATTTACCTGTTCCCTCCGCACATCCTCCTTTTGAAGGTCCTCAACATGAGATCCTTCAAAGGGAAAGCGGCAATAGTGGCCCACAAGTGGCCAAACAGCGTTTGGTTCCCTCTGGCATTGGAACTACAACTGAAGTTTGTACCGCTACCGGATCCAACCCTGACTCAGCGAGTACAGAAGTCGACTGTCTTCGCTTCATCACAGAAAACCCAGAACCTGCATCTCATGATTTTCTCTCCCTAGCGATGAGAAAAAGCTGTGGGATATCAAGAGACAGTATAGACTTTTTGGAGAAATTTAAGTCCAAATCTACCAGAAGACAATATGAGTCATCATGGAAGAGTGGGTGTCTTTTGTCAAGGCGAAGAAACCAAAAGAAATTTTGATAGACTTCTGTTCATTTTCTTCATTCACCTTCATGAGTAAGGTTTAGCAGCCAACACAATATCAACGTGCAAGTCTGCCTTGACAAGACCGATACTATATACCTTTCAGGTCGACCTTTCTAACGACATTTTTAATAAAATTCCGAAGGTCGGTGCTAAGCTTAGACCTTCAGCGCCTCCAAGACCCATTTCATGGGCACTAGATAAGGTTCCTCATTTGCATCAATAATGAATAATGAGGAGTGCGTTTTGAAGGATTTAACTCAAAATGTTATGTTTCTGTTTACACTCGCTTCGGGGGTTAGAGTTAATAAAATAGTGGCTCTCTTGAGAGAGGAAGGCCACGTTCAGTTCTTGAAAGGGGGAGAACTGAATCCGTTTCCAGACCCAACGTTTCTTGCGAAGAACAAGCTACCCACCAACAGGTGCGGTCCCTAGAGAATCTGCCCTCTGAAGGAAGATGCATCTCTATGTCCAGTGGAGTGCTTAAAGGTCTATCTTCATAAAACTTCAGACTTTAGAGGACAGCTGTTCAGAGGGGAAACCTCGGGTTCAAATTTATCTCTGAAACAACTAAGGGCGAAACTCACCTATTTTATTCGCAGAACGGATCCAGACAGTACACCTGCAAGTCATGATCCGAGGAAAGTTGCCTCTTCCATAAAATTTCTTTAATTATATAGACTTTGAACATCTTTGTTCGTACAGCAGTTGGTAGTCATCCAAGGTGTTCTTTATGCACTATGCGAAGCAAGTGGAGCAACTCAAGAGGTCTGTGGTAGCAGCAGGTAGAATTCTTAAACCTGCTGTTTAAATCTGCGAGGAACAGTGAAATTAATTTGGGACGATTAATTAAGAGGGTGGGTGTGTAGTCACAGACTGTTACTACACACTGAGTGATAGGCCACTAACGTGTCCTTACGAACTGTTCCATTGACTTTGGTGAACTAAAGCATAATACGGACACTTGTGCCAAGCGTTTCTTACGCTAGTGTAAATAAACAGTAATACAGACTGTATCAATATTATTAATAATTCGATTAAAGTGGCAAATCTGTTTCCTTTTAGACGAAACAATATTTTCTGTTTACTGTTTTCTTTATGCTTTATTGGACATCGTCCACATTTTATAAATTTTATAAATGTTGACTGATATATATGTTTATTAAATTTTTAATAAACTAGTTCATAGTGAACCCTGCGTCTTATTCGCCCACACTCATTTTATTAGAAATGTACTGAGCATTAAGTTTAAAATATGGATAATTTTAACATGGAATGTCTTTTAAGATTGTTCCTTTCTTCAAGCAATAATCCACTCGCTTTAACCCTTCCTTAGGAAGAATTAACGTTGTACCCTAAGGGGATGGTGGTAGAGATGCAAAATTTGTTCCTATACGGATACAACTGTTATCCGATAGTTTAATAAGAGTAGACACACTGGGGGAGATGTCAGGAATTCATACTGACATTGGTGACTCTTATACAAATTTTGCTTTATAATGTATAGTGCGAGACCACTATACAAGCTGGTCATTTTGTCATCCATAGTTAATATGTACTCCTCGAGACTTTTTCCAGAGTCTAGTATGACTCTTCCCTGTAGGGGGCAGGAAGCACTAACATAGTTCATGCTTAGATGAAATGATGTATGACGGTAACATCATAGGGGTCTAGGTCTAGACGGACCAGGAAAATATTTTCTTGGGAGTACGGCACCGATTGAGAATCCACAGATACAGTAATGCTCTGGTAAACTTCCATCAGGACGACATGGCCTGAGCCCAAAAAACGGATTTTGAGCGAAGCGAAAAATCTATTTTTGGGTGAGGTAGCCATGTCGTCCTGATGGACCCGCCCTTCCTTTTATTGTAAAAGGTCTTATTGACCCCTCCCTATAATACAGTATCTGTAGCACCTCGTATATCGCTACAAGGAATAAAGAGGGCGCTACCGCCTTCATCAGATACACACTGGAAATGGAATAGGAGAGATGCCTTATGAGCTGCTCTCTTTTCATTCTCGTTTCAGATTCTAGTCACTGTAACCCCTCGAAGCGTTAATATTGTTCGGGGTGAAGATAGCTATGTGACGTGTCAAGAATACGTCCTCTGATATTATGCGATATCCCTGTGAGATTATTTAGGGATATTCGCTCCAGGAGTTAGAATTCTGGATACCGTAAGGTAAAATTCTCTGGGAATATCACTGTAGTCAAATATACCCTAGAAAGCTACCTATTAGGAACTTCCATCAGGACGACATGGCTACCTCACCCAAAAATAGATTTTTCGCTTTGCTCAAAATCCGTCTTGTATCCTAAACGTATTCTTTATTTATAACGCTGAGATTTATGCAGCATTAATCCACAACGTATTTAAAGTACCTCAAGATCACCTTGTTCTATCTACATTTTATAGATTTAGAATGTATGTTAAAATAACCCGTCCGTTGTTGTTGTTGAAGATTGCCTGGCCCTTTTGGCCAGACACGGGCTTTTGCAATCTTGCAGCCCGTAGGTGTTTTGGTAGGATATATTGGGATATGTAGTTGGGATGGGGGATATTCTGCAACATTTATTTTAGGATATTGGGATAGGTTTTGGGTTGTAATCAGAAAGAAGTAATTGACTGTGGGAAGGGGATGCCTTCCCATGAGCCCACTGGCTCCAATCTTAGTTAGAGAAAAATAATTATAGTAGTAAGTCCCGATAAGTAGGAGGGCTCGGGAAGGAGTTGAAAAGTTTTAGTTGGAGATGTTGATATAGGTGAAGTAAAAAGCTTCATAGTAGTTTAAGCTTAAGTTGTGAGATGTGAGATTTCAACTGAGTGGGAGAGAGCTGAAAGGAGGGAATTGTAGCAGTTTTAGTAGTAGAGATAGGATGGAATAAAAAATTCCTGTACCTGTGAATATTAAAAAAAAAGTGAATATTAAAAAAAAAAGTGAATATTAAAAAAAAAAAGTAAAAATAAAGGTTACTTATGATTTGATTTATTGAGATTTTCAAAGCTGGTTGGGAGGGATGCCTGAACTGAGAAAAGAGATTGAAGGTGAAAAAGATGCTGGATACCAAAAAGACCGCCAACGGTTCCGTTCCCATCTTCAACGTTAAAGAAAGGACGGGAAGGCATTACGAGTTATTGCCCTCAGCCGCCAGCACCCGTTCTGATTCCAGCAAGGGAGATTGGCTGAGAGGAGAGAAAGATATGTAGGAAGTCAAAAAGACTGCCGACAACTCCAACCCCATTTCCAAGCTGAAAACAGGACGGGAAGACAAAACTGTCTCCTTATAAGGAGTACGAGTTATTGCCCTCAGCCGCCAACAATCGTTCGGCTCCCAACATAGAAATTGCAGGGGGTATAAGAACGTTTCTTTTCAATTGCTGCTTAGATTGTTGGTTGGCGTTGTTGCAACGTTATCTCGGTGGAGGGTAGCTGCGGAGAAAGGCTGAGAAGGTGTTATGATTGTCAATTATGTGTTTGACAATTGCTGTTGCAGTTGCAGGATTGTTGGGATTTAGATCCTGCCGAAGTAAGCTTGTTTCCTTACATTGCTGTAGATAGTGCTGTAGAGGTTCTTCTGTGTCTTGATTACAATACTTGCACAGTCTTATTGGTCTATGCTGTGCTGCAGGGTCTTCGTCATTATCTAAGATAATTTGCCAGTTGCATAGATATCCCAGTCGCAGTCTGCAGATGATTACTGCATCCTGGCGAGGTGTTTGTCTTGCAATTGGGTGTGGTAATATGTTTGTCACTTCAATATACCACTTTGCAGATCTTGATCCATCTAGGAAGGCTCTTCTTACTTCACTAGTCTTTTGGATGTTGCAGTAGGCAGCCATTTGATTCTTGATGGTTTTTAATGAAGGTTGTAGAGTAATGCTAATGGTTTGGCACATTAAGGCCGATTTGGGTAGGTGATTGGCCTCGTCGTTGCCAGAGATTCCAGTATGGCTTGGAATCCAATTTAAGGTAACTTGCCTGTTGTTGCTTTGGTGGAACAAGGCTAAGAATTGAATTGCAGTGATGAGGTAAACATTCTCTGTAGGTTCCTTGTTGGTGAGGGCCAGAATGGCTCCTCTGGAATCTGTATGGATCGTTGTGTTCCCATCTTGTTGGTTGGCAGAGTGTTCTAGAGCTTTTGTAAGGGCCACTAGTTCAGTTTGCAGTGTGGAAGCGTGGTTGGAAAGTCTCCAGTTTTCTTTATATCCTAATGTAGAAATAACTGCAGCAGCAGCTGCAGGGATTGCACAGTCTACTGATCCATCCGTATAGTAGGTGTGGGGCGCAGGTGTATTCCTAATTTTTAGCTTCAGTGAGTTGCTCTGGTGTGCAGAGAGCCTTGCTTGCTGCTGGTAGGACGGTGAAGTTGTATTTGATAGGATCATGAGCCCAAGGGGCAGGAGGGCTGTATCCATCATGCTTTTGTTGTCCCTTTGTTTTGTGAGCCTCATTTTGCCTCTGCATCCTTCTGAGTGTATCCAGTAGTTTCTTTGCGTGGGAATTTGGCGAATCCAGTTCTTCAGCGAGAGGTAGAAGCCTTTTTATTTGATTGTTGAGTGGGCTGTTTCTGTCTGCGATGATTGATTTGAATATAATGCTGCTATTCCTAATGCCAATCCTAGCTGACAGGGGAATTAGGTTGGTTTCTGCTCCAAGTAAGCAGAGTCTTGTCCACATTGGAGAGCCACTATTGAGTCTCATGGCATTGTTTTGGACTACTTCTAATGATGCTTTTTGAGTGTCAGTCAATGCAGTGAGTGTGGGTGCTGAATAATCGATGTGAGATCGAATTGCTTGTATATAAAACAGTCTTAGGAGGTTATTTGATACGCCTTGTTTTAGGGAGGTCATTTGTTTCATGGCTGATAGACGAATCTTTGTCTTCTCTCTGAGGTATGTTACTTCATTGGCTGGTGATAGGGTTTTGCTAATGATTACCCCAAGGTACATGAATTGACTCACCCATTCGATGTCTTCACCCCTCAGTGTGAAGTTCTGAGGGTTTTGCGAATGTCTTATAGCCATTGCTTTTGTTTTATTGGTGTTGATCTTTAGGCCAAGTTCATTGCATTTGGCTTGGATCATGTCAAGTGATTTTTGAGTGACATTTCTTGCATGAGCTTTATGTGGATATACTATGCATATATCGTCGGCATATATGAAAATTTCCACCCCATTTGGGAGGTTTAAAGTGGCTAAGTTCTCCATTAGTAGATTGAAAAGGTAGGGGCTTAGTATGCCTCCTTGTGGTGTACCGTTTTCTAGGGGGATGAACCCAGTGGTTTTTCCTTGGAAAGTGACTCTGGCTTCTCGGTTCAGTGTGTGGTTTCGAGTCCAGGCCAGTAAGTGTCCTTCCTGCCTTTTGCGAGGGCCGTGTTAAGTTCCTCCATGGTGTAGGGGTGATCAGTATCATCTACCATGTTGCAGGCGGCTTCAATGATGTTGTTCCTGATTGGGAGCAGTGTTCTCTGCCTGTTAATAGTTTGCAGAGGTAGATAGGTGCTTTTTGCTCTGTCCGCAAAGTTGTTAGCAATCCTCTTGGCTTCAGCTAATGGGTCTGGGTGTGTGACTCTGGGTGTATTATACTTCCCAGAGACTTTGTTAAACCAGCCCCATATCTTGGCTAGGGATGTGCTGAAGTTGACCTCGTTGCATCATGAGTACCATTTGTCTATTTTTACTTCCAGTGATACTTGCAAAGAATGTTTGATGATCTCTACAAGTAAATTATGCAGCTCATCCGTTCTGTGTCTTCTGAGAAGTTTTCTGGTCCTGTTTATTCTAGCATTCATTTCTTTGATGCGACTGTTATAGTGCCAGGCATTGGCATGTTAATTCTCAGAGTTCTTTTTTTTGTGGCATGGAAACACAGGCTGCTACCTCTAGTTGTTTGCTGAAGTCGGTTGATAGGGTGGAGATATCATTGTGAGGGTTTTTAATGTATTCCCGAGCCCACTCTGTCACAGCTGTTTCGATTTTTTCCCAGTTAGCAAACTCTGGGTTCCACCATTTTGGGGGTGGAAGAGGAGGGAGCTATTTCTCCAATTCGAGTTTAACTTCAATGGCAAGGTGATCACTAATTAGTACAGGATGTAGTTGCCATTTAGCTCCTCTTTGTATGGCACTGGAGAGGAAGGTGAGATCTAGGCGACCTCCTTTTAGATGGGTGGCTTCTGTGACGTTGTTAAGCAGTGCTACATCAGGATATTCTTGCAATAGGGCATGCAAGTGTCAGCCTGTTTGATTTGTTTCTGATATTGAGTTCAGGAACTGGTGATGACCGTCGAAGTCGCCTGCAATAATTGAGTCATGATCAGAGGCTGCTGCGAAGAGTGCCTCCGCATTGATGCTTTTTGCTGGGGACTTATAGATGTTGTGGACTGTTAGCGTCGTGGCTAGCAGAGATATCTGGACACTAAGTCTCTGCCTCTGTCCCACAGTCTATGCTTGGTAGTAGTTTGGAGGGGATGCTGCTTTTGACAAGGGTGGTTAGTTCTCTTGTCGTTGGTGATAGATACGTTGTGTACACTTTGTATCCTGAGAATGCAAATGGTATGTTCTCATTAAGCAGAGTTTCTTGCAGTATGATAATGTCAGGGTCTTGCACTGAGGTTTGAGATTGGAGGAATGCAAACTTGTTTCGAAGTCCGCAAACGTTCCATTGGAGCACTTTCACTTGGGTGTTTTGGTTGTTGCAAGTGGTTGTATTAGGTTCATTTGCAGGAGGATCTATGAAGGGAATTAAGATCTTAGTTCCCGGGCGGCGTTGTCAAACACAAAGTCATCAAGAGACTCCTGTGTAAATTTAATTTTGCAGGATCGCAAGAAGTTGCGAAGGATATTGCTGATGGCTGCTAGCAGAGCATCCATAGGGCAAGCAGAAAGTTCGTACTCACTGCTGTCAATGATTGGAGGACATTTGGAAGGGCGTGAGGCGCTTGGTTTGTTTATGACGGTGGAGCTGGGTAGGTTGGGGAATTCTTTTAAGGAGTGGGAAATGTTGGGTGTATGAGTTACGGGTGCGGAGGATGAGGTAGGTTTTTTTGGCTGGGTGGCAGTGGGAGGATTGGTTGGAGAGGTAAATCTTAAAGGTGAGGGAGTGCGAGGAGTATGGGTTGGGGATCGTTTTGCCTTAGGAGGAGGTTTGGGAGGACGTTGAGGTTTAGGTGCTTGAGGGGGAGTTGGTGGAGAGGAAGGTTCAGGAATGGCATGTCTGGAAGGGTTAGGATTTTGTTGGGAGGTGTGGTTGGATGGTGGAGGGTTGTGTTTGATTGGAGGTGGCTGCGTTCGACGTTGCTGACGTGGGTGGAGGTTGTATTGGGGGTCTGCTCCCTGGCAGTCTGCAATACGCTGAAGTCTGTGGGGACGTCTATCAAGCCAAGCATGATGGGATCCTCCACAGTTTGGGCAGTGGGCGGTGGTTTTGTGCCCTGCCTTGTGCCTGGCAATACAGTGGGCAGTAGAGTGCTGTCTGCTGCTGCAAACTCCACAGATCTCCGGACCTGTGCAGCGGCTTTTGTGGTGGCCAGACTTCTGACACCGGAAGCATCTTAGTGGATCTTTGAAGTACTCTTCGGTGCGGAATGTGCCCCAGAGGCCGAAGGAGAGGTGAGGAGGGCGAGATCCTTTGAAGACAGCCTCCAATTTGTGAGATCTCCCTCCGGCTTTCCCTTCACATCTCTTGACAGTGATGATAGAGGGATGTTGGAGTACAGGTTCAGTGGCAGGTCGAGGTCATACACAATGATGATGGTGGTAGGCCTTTCATTGATGTCAAGCTTAAGTACATTATCCTCTTGCTCAAGGTAGGTCTTGGTGGGCTCATCTTTGGCTGTTATGACCAACTGTCCCCTGCGGTTGGGAAAAATGGTCATGTTAAGGTGAGGATTGCTTGCTTCCATAGCTACTATGGCAGCATAGGATGTAATGCTGGATCCTCATGTTAGTCTGAACTTGATGTCTTCAGTTGTTGTTTGCTGTGAAGGTGGCTCTTGAGTGGGGTTGTTTTCGGTCTCCACATCTTCTTGCACCGCTGGTGGGCGATTTGAGGTCTGCAATGGGTAGTCTCTCGAGGTTCCAGGGACTGGTTCCATTGCAGGAGACTTCGGTAGATTTTTATGGCTCCTCAAAATAAGGCAACTTGGCTTTTTTATCCTGCCTTTCTCCACTCTTGTTCGAGGGGAGGGGGTGCGGATAGGGGAAGAACCCCTTTCTGCCATTGCAGGCACACAATGTTAGTCTTCAGCTGTCGAACGATGTTTGTTTCAGGTGTTGTCTCAATAAAAAAAATAAAGAAAAAGAAAGTATCAAAGCACAGTTCAATTTGTGAACTCGCAAAAAATGGGGAAAAATCTACGGGTAAAGGACCGAAAATTTCAGTTACTCGCTTGTTAAAGATGATCTGTTCACTAGCTTGTTAGTGATAAAGATACCCGTCCCTCGTTATTTGAACAATACCGGCAAGAAGCTGCTTATCTACTTAATGATAATAATCAGTTATGGAACGATTTAGCTGATCTTTTAAAGTTAAATATTAATTCTTTGGGATATAAATGAAATTAAAAGTTTACAGGAAATCTTGCAAAATATATTGTTTTGCGTAGAGATGGATATATAATTCTTGATTGGGTTACAAATATATAATACATTAATTTACTAAAAAAAAATGTTTTTCACATTGTTATTATTTGCAGTTTACATAATTTTTGCATGTTACATAATAGTGTTGCTCTTATCTAATCTATACGATAATGATATGCCATCCATGGATTTTTATTGCACCCTCCCAAAAGATGAAAGTATTTCTGATTATTCTTTATACAATATGACAGTCTACAAAATGAAAGAGAATGTATTAGCTGAACATATGGTAATGATCACTTTTTTTCCTCAAAATTATTATTTCTTTGTAGATAACAGTAAAGGTTATATTGAAATAATTTATCATCCAAATGGTTCTCAAGGGAATGAACATTATTTTAAATGTAAAAATAGTAAACACTACAATATTGCATATTCATTACTGATAGACAATCCCAAAAATTTTTAAAACGATATGTCATAGGAAACTGTCGAATTCAGGAATCTGTTCATAGACTTGAAATAAACCCATCTCCACCATGATAGCTGAATTGTGAGTTTGCAACATGTGGCTTTTTTATGATGAATATATATCACTAACACTCGTGATTTCAATCAATGAAAATATCACCCACGAATGACATTTAATGCCGAATTATTTCAAGTCTATGAACAGATACCTGAATTCGACAGGAATATGTACGGGGACTTGTTATAAATTTATAATCTCTCTTGATGGCTCAGTTGGTAGAGTCCTCGCAGGCATGGTTTCCGACCGAATAGGTAGGGGTTCGAATCTCTACCCGGCCAGAAGCTGTTACCATAAAATGAATTTCAAATGGATATATATTCCTAAGATAGTATTCGGTATCAAATGCCATTCGTCGGTGATATTTACATTGATTGAAATCACGAGTGTTAGCGATATATTCATCATAAAATAACTACGTGTTGCAAACTCACCATTCAGCTATCATGGTGGAGATGGGTTTATTTCAAGTCTATGAACAGATTCCTGAATTCGACAGGAATATGTATGGGGACTTGTCATAAATTTATTATATCTCTTAATAGCTCAGTTGGTAGAGTCCTCGCAGGCATGGTTTTCGGCCAAATATGAGAGAAATTCCTCTCACAACGATTTAACATAACATTTTTGTGTGTACATCTGTATAACCATAATATTCCTCTTACCGTAAGGTTATTAGTATTGCGTGTTCATACAGGTTATTGATTGGTTTATAATTGAGAATTTTCGTTTGTCTGGAAATTGGCAAACAGGAATTATGTTATTGCATTTGTGTGTTTATTCATGGAAACAAAATTTGCATGTCCTCGTATTTTGTAGAAATATGTTCTTTGTTGAATATTATGATAAGAGTTAAAGAACCACATCTTACGAGAGAATGACACTCTTACATTATTGTTTGTTTCATGCATGACAATGGTTTTAGTATGTTGCATTTTACGTATGGTTAATCACCGTAAAATATGCTTACAAAACGTTAATAGATGTTTTAGTTTTAATAATATTCTTTTATGGACTTCTAGCGAATGTGTTGTGCAGCGTGTGGAAGTAGTTGAAGGTGGTACTAACTTGTTTACATCTCGCCAGAGAATCCATTAGTTGAGGACAGCGAGGGCAATGTTCGCCCTATGATTCACCTAGTTTGCGCTCCTCCATAGATGTATGGACGTGACAGTACCCATGATCATATTTGTCACACACCACCAACTAGCTAATTACATTTAAAAAATGTGTTTAAAATTGCATACTGTGAGTTTTGATATTGTTTTTATATTGAACTTTGAATTTTCTTCAAGGTTTTTTGTGTTACTGTATAAGACTAGAAGTGGTGATTTACCCTTATTCTTTTAACATTGCCGTAATTTTGTTTAAGTGCCATTGCCTTATAAATCCCTCGAGTGTGTCTTTGCATAATCACTCATTTATGTAAAATTTAACCTTTAGCTATTAAAGTAAGTTTGACAGCAATTTAACAAGTGCGTTTCGATATCCTGCATTAATTTATATTGTTGTTTTAATATATAGTTAGTAATTAAGAATTGACCTGATACTTACTTAACATCAAGGTGTTCATACTAAGAAGTATGTGCAACTTATAGAAAACGAGACTACAACTACGGTCCTCTAAGGTCAAAATATCTACCAGTGAATACTCCCGAGAGAGAGAGAGAGAGAGAGAGAGAGAGAGAGAGAGAGAGAGAGAGAGAGAGAGAGAGAGAGAGAGAGAGGGAAAACAAACTTGTCTCGTTGTATCCTATTGAAACTTATGAGCTGAGTTCATGTCAGTAGGGACTGTTCAGTAGATGAAAGGACTTAGAGTGTAGTCCTATTGTTGAGAGTTACATGACTGTAGTACTACTGAATATCGGTTATACTAATTAATGGTTTATTGGGGGAGAGAAATCTCCCGTTATTCCTTGGAAGCCGTAAAGGGAGCAGTGGTAGTTGCTACGAAAAGACTTTTGTAGCGGCTTTATAGTCAGTAACAACATTAAGTATACAGTCCACTTTATCCATCATTTTTTTCACCACAGCTTTTTACCCTCTTTTGGTCCTTCGAACCGGATAATATAAGAATCAACGTAAGAGTATTAGTTATCGATGTTTTAAGTACTCGGAATACTGAACACATTATTTTGGACTTTTTTTAACTTTGAATCAGATCGATCTATATCATCATTGCTTAATTGTTGCATTGTTAAGTATTTTGATCTTATGCGAAGAGTTTTACACTGGCACATAATTTTTTGAGTAACCACTCACACCCACACGACATCCCGAGGTAATAGAACGGTAACCAGGAGAGTGTCATTCTCATTCTGTTTTTGAAGTAGATGTGGTTCATGGTTCACAAGCAGTGTATTGAGATGTAACGAGACGACGAGTAATTTTTCCTTCTCATTGCAAATTGAATTTTTTATGAGTTCTTTAATGATTTGTGTAGATCATAGTTATTGACAGAAGTGTTTTACTTTTGTGCATTTATGTTTTAAGCAGTGTTGTCTACTCCAATGTATTAAAGAGTAAATTTTTGACAGAAGTGTTTTACTTCTGAGTATTTGTGTTTGAGCAGTGTTCACTACTTTAACGTTTTGAACAGCAAGTTTTGACAGGTGTTTTACTTCTTTGTACACTTGTTTTAGCAGTGTTGTCTACTTCAATGTTTTGATGAGTAAGTTGTTAATGGAAGTGTTTTACTTCTGTTTTAAGCAGTGTCATCTACTTCGACGAGTAAGTTGTTGATAGAAGTGTTTTACTTCTATTTTAAGCAGTTGTCTACCTTAATGTTTTGAAGATTTACTTTGTCATTATTGACATTATTATTGATTTTTGCAAGTGATTTTGACTTGAATATTTTTTCACCATGTCTACCGAAGAGCGAAGTAAGGAATCAATTCTGATTGAGGTTGCTCTACGTCGTATTAAAAATCTACTAGAGGAAATACCATGTATGGAACGGTCGCCTCTCCATTATATTGAATCGCAACAGAAAGCCCTAAATGAAGCGTCTAGTTCACTTAAGTCAGCATCAACTGAATATTATAAAGAAATAAAAGGGCAGACCTTCATTGACGCAGTAGAGCAGACCGAGGATTTCCTCAATGCCGCACGACGTGGAATCACTAAACTTGGGGATAGGTAAAAGAAACCCAGCCCTACCATTCCACCACCTAATCTTCCTCAAATTACAATACCCATTTATGATGGTAAAATACAACAATGGACTCTGTTTTGGAATATGTTCAAAGCATCTGTTCATGATAGGGATGATGTGAACGATATTATCAAGTTTACCATGTTGATTAGTTATCTTAGAGGTAATGCACGCGATGCCATTGAAGGAATATCTTTAACAGCGGATAATTACGCTGTGGCAATCAAGACACTAGAAGATCACTTTTCCAATGACGATTTAGTAGAACAAAACTTAAGACGGCAATTGATTAATTTGCCACATCCTAAACATGATGCAAAACAATTAAGGGATTTCCTTACGAAATGGAATAATATCACTGGACAGTTAGAAACTCTAATGGGTAAACCTACTGGCGATCCTCTTGAAGGGGAAATTATCCTCAAATGCTTGCCCGATGAAACCTTGATATAGTTACAAAAAAGGTATAATACCTGTATACTTAGTGTGCGTCAATTGAAGGAGGGCATTGCGAGATTAAGTTAAGTTTTATGTCCTAATAGAATGACTGACAGTACATCATCACAATCAAACACTGTTAAGGGCAGCCCCTACCGCAACAAGGATTCGAAAAACGAACGTCAGGCCCATTTGCCTAATGGTGCTTTCAGAACTAACGTTCAAGCCACTCCTAGGAAACACACTTTGTGTTGTTGCTTTTGTCAAGGTGAACACAGCGGAAAAGTCTGTATGAAATATGCTACTTTTAGAGTCTAGAAAAGCACGTATTTATGAATTACAATTATGTTTTGGTTGTTTGAGAAAGGGTCATCGTTCATTTGAGTGTACTAGTAAGTCCAATTGTTTCAAGAGTAACGGTAAACATCATACATTCTTATGTGTCAGATTAATGCCTGATCCTACTAGTGTTAACGTAAATTCGTCTCGGAAACAATCTGGCACTAGATCAGACCCTAGTAGAGTAGATAATAACCTTGTAGTAACTGTTCTATCGCAACCTAGTTCCAGCACTAAACAGCAAGCAGCCGCTGTGAGTAATCAGAGTAATTCCCAGAATAATGTTAATAGTAATCGAGTAGCTGTTAAAAGTGTTGTATCTCTTTGACCGACAGCATTACCCAAAGCAACCCTTCATTTGACTAATGGAGAGAATCAGATTTCGGTTCGAGCTTTCTTAGACAGCGGATCCCAAAGAACATTTATTAATCCAGAAGTTGTTGAGAAATTGAACTTAATACCGATAAAACGAGTGGAATTAACATTAGTTCCATTCGGCGATAGAGTTGAAACTAATTTGCTTGATGTAGTACGGGTGAAGGTTCAAGCAGGTACTAAACGTATTAAGTTGAATGTTGTTGTTTGTGATCATGTTAACATATCCATACACAAACCTGGACTACATAACGTTAGAAGTTATTCAACCTCTCTTTTTAGCTCCCATAATTCTAGTATTAGAAGTTCTTTGACCTCTCTTTTTAGCTCATATACTTCTAGCATTAGAAGTTCTTTGACCACTCTTTTTAGCTCCCATAATTCGAGTATTAGAAGTTCTTTGACCTCTCTTTTTAACTCCCATACTTCTAGCATTAGAAGCTCTGTGGCCTCTCCTTTTAGCTCCCATACTTCTAGCATCAGAAGTTTTGCAACCTCTCTTTTTAGCTCCAATATTTTTAGCATTAGAAGTTCTTTGACTTCTCTCTTTATCTCCCATACTTCTAGTATTAGAATTTCTTTGACCTCTCTTTTTAGCTCCCATACCTCTAGCATTAGAAGTTCTTTGACCTCTCCTTTTAGCTACCATTCTTCTAGCAATAGAAGCTCTTTGACCTTTCCTTTTAGCTCCCATACTTCTAGCATTAGAACTTTGTTGACCTCTCTTAGCTCCAATACTTTTAGCATTAGAAGTTCTTTGACCTCTCTTTTTAGCTCCCATATTTCTAGTATTAGAAGTTCTTTGACCTCTTTTTAGCTCCCCTACCTCTAGCATTAGAAGCTATTTGACCTCTCTTTTTAGCTCCCATTCTTCTAGCATTAGAAGTTCTTTTACCTCTCCCTTTAGCTTCCATACTTCTAACATTAGAAGTTCTTTGACCTCTCCTTTTAGCTCCCATACTTCTAGCATTAGAAGTTCGTTGACCTCTCTTTTCAGGTCCCCTAATTCTAGTATTAGAAGTTCTTTACCCTCTCTTTTGAGCTCCCATACTTCTAACATTAGAAGTTCTTTGACCTCTCTCTCTTTTAATTCCTATACTTTTAGCATTAGAAGGTCGTTGACCTCTCTTTTCAGGTTCCCTAATTCTAGCATTGGAAGTTCTTTGACCTCTCTTTTGAGCAACCATATTTCTAACTTTAGAAGTTCTTTGACCTCTCTTTTTAACTCCAATGCTTTTGGCATTATAAGTTCTTTGGCCTCTTTTTTATCTCCCATACTTCTAGTATTAGAAGTTCTCTGACCTCTCTTCTTAGCTTCCATTCTTCTAGCATCAGAATTTCTTTGACCTCTCTTTTCCAGCTCCCATAGTTCTAGCATTAGAAGTTCTTTGACCTCTATTTTTAGCTCCCATATTTCTAGCACTAGAAGTTCTTTGACCTCTGTTTTCAGGTTCCATATTTATAGCATGAGAGGTTCTTTTACCATTATTTTCCAGGTCCCATACCTCTAGCATCAAGGTGTCTTATATCTAGCATTAGTGGCTCTTTAACCTTTATTTTGAGTTGACTTACCCGAAGCATTAGAGGCTCTTAGACCATTTCCAGATGACATACTTATAGCATTAGTAGCTTTTTGACCTTTATTTTGAGGTGCCTTACCTTTAACATTAGAGGTTCTTTGACCTCTATTTTTAGCTCCCATACGTCTAGCATTAGAGGGTTTTTTACTTCTATTTCTATGTTCCATACTTCTATCATTAGATTGTCTTCGATCTCGGTTTTGTGGTGCCTTACTTCTAGCATTAGAGGCTCTCTATTTTTAGGTGTCAATAGCATTATAGGCTAATTGGCCTCTTCGTTTAAAGGTTCTTCGTCGCTGTTCTCTTCTGTCTTCTAATTTTTCAAGATCTTCTTTCATTTGATTGTCAATTTCTATCAAGATTTCATTGTCTTTTTTTCTTAGTTCGTCAGTTTTCTTCTGGATTTCAAAAGAAATTACAGTGCCGAGTTTCTTCAGTTCGTCAGATTCTTCTGAGAAATCGATGGCATTCATTTCTTTACCCATCAGGGCGATGAGTAAAGAGATGAATACTATCGATTTCTCCTCATACACCATCATGCCAAAGTAAATGACGAGCAACACAATATATTTACCAATGCCGTCTGAATATGTCCTTACTTTAATGTCAAATTTTGGGACAATCCTGTTGAAGAACCACACCTCTCAGTTTAACCATTCTGCCTCCATCCTCATTTCCTGCAATCTGTCTTTGCACCAATACAAAGCCTCGTACTTTTTCCGAGTCTCATATTATAAGACATTGTCGCAAAAGCCCAAACAAAGGATCCTTCAAGGTGCATACATTTATAATATTCAAAGCTGGGCTGTCAACAGAAGAGCCTGTGTCTTACTATAGGTAAGGCATTATAAAACGAACGATCAGCAACTTCGGCAGCAACCACCAAAACCATCAGTAGTTGAAGGTGTTCCGAAGAGCTGCAATTAACCCTGTGCACGTAACTCATAATTCTGACAGTCGGCTTCCTATTCCGCCAGAACGCAGTCTCTGTGAGTCGAGTTAAATTCTTCTCCCAGTCATCAACATATTTTCCTCCTACTCCTATTGACACGCAATGCCTCGGTTAGATTCCGCCAGCTACATACAGATCAGGAGAGGTGTTGCATGCTACCTTTGAAAAAAATGAAGATCAAGGCTTCAGAAGTAATTTGAAGCTCAGGGCGGAGCCGTTCAGGACTGGTCATGGAAATTTCAGTTCTGGAGTCACTCAGAACTCCATGTTAAGTATACGGCTGTCCTTTTTAGACCTTTGGAAATTTAGGAAAGTTTTCTTCTGAAGCCGTTCAGAAATTGTTTTCTGGAGTCCTTCAGAATTCCATGCTATGTCTATGGCTATTTCTTCTGAAGCAATTTGGCAATTCGGGAAAGTTTTCTTCTGAAGCCTGTGGATTCTGTTCTGGAGTCATTCAGAATTCCATGCTAAGTCTATGGCTATTTCTTCTGAAGCCATTTCGAGATCCGGATTTTCTTTCCTAGCCGTTAGGACTCGCGAAAAAAATCCGTTCTTCTCTTCGTTTCAATAGGACATAGTAACATCATCATCATCATCATGATAATAATACTTAATAAATAATAACTAATAATTAATAATTAATAATAATAATAATATTAATAATAATAATAATAATAATAAACAACTACGGGATTTGATTTATGGATTGGAGTCGGAGAGTTCTGAAGACGTTAAACGCTCAACTTTGCAGTTTGAAGGAAACTTGAAGATACTCGGGCGAAGGGCGAAGGGTAATTGAGGTTTACAGCAAACCGCATTGAAATAGTAGTAGGTTTCAACTAGATTATTTCAGGTTTGGGATTTAGAGCAATCAATTTCCGGTACGAATCGATATCAGAGCCCTTCGAAACACAGGAAACTATTCTAGGAAAACCTTATTTTCACAAGTACCTTTTCTGAAGAATCAATAATGATGTAATATTCTCATGATTTTTCCAATGGAATCATTAGTTTATAGATTTTTTTCCGAAGACAATGAATGTTACTATGTGTATATGTTATTTTGTTTCTATCAATGGTTTAGTTATTCATATATATATATATATATATATATATATATATATATATATATATATATATATATATATATATTGATATATATATTAATATACATATATATATATATATGTATATATATATATCAATATATATATGTGTGTGTGAGGATATATATATATATATATATATATATATATATATATATATATGTATATATATATATATATATATGTGTGTGTGTGTGTGTGTGTGTGTGTTATCAGCCGTGACTGGTTCACTACAGAACAAGAGCCTCAGACATGTCCTTTCACTTGCGTGTGTTTATGGTATTTCTATCCCAGTTCATGCCCGCAAATTTTCTATGTTCGTCAATCCATCGTCTTCTCTTCCTTCCTATGCTTCTTTTGGCAATCTTTAGGTACCCATCC